>NC_042616.1:486020323-486320323 GCF_901001135.1 Rhinatrema bivittatum
CTTTATCCATCTCCAGAGAGTTATCGGTTAATTTATTTATATAAAACAGTTATCCAAAGTTCTAAGCAGAGTACAACTATAGATTCATATCGTCTGTTAAGGCTGTAAGTATCAGTACCCCAGTGGACAAGAACCTTGGAGAGCTCATCTTATGTCAATTATGACCAGCAGGCCTACATTTCAAGTGTTATTAATGTTTTTTTCCTCTCTTTGCTACATAGATGGATTTGTTTGGTTACAGTGCTGACACTGACAAATATTATGATTTCTGCTAGACTTCTATGTTTCTTTTAACTAGTACTGTTTTTTTCTCAGCCTCTCCCATCATCTATCAGGTTTCTCTTTTCTTTTAGTGTGATTATATAAAGTGCCCATTTCAGTTGACAAGGAAAGGTTTAAGGAAGAGTTGAAGTACTTGTATTCTTATTTTTAGCCACACAGTTTGCTACTCCTGTGGCCGAAGCAGCCGCAGCAGATTGAGGAGGCAGAGGACACAATCTTCAGCAGCAGCAGTGGTTGAGGAGGTAGGGAGTGTTTCATCCACACCCTACCCTCCTTACCGTCCATTCAGCCTGCCAGAAATCAGCTAAGAAAATTTTAGAATGACCTTCGTGGTAACACCACAAGACTGCATCTAGAAATTTGCTGAATGACGTTCAGGCTGGTGCAAACAGTCTAATCATAAGGTCAAGACAGTTCATGAAACTTAGATTGAAAGTCTCTATTTGCACAATTTGTAAGTACATTTTTTAAATGTGCACATAAAATCAAGCTAAAACAAAGTCCTCACTTATCTGTGTGAAGTCTTCGTGGAACTCTGTTAGCTGCCCAGTCCCCCTAGGAGAATGGAATGGAGTAAAACTGTGCTCAAAATGTACTCTGGACTAACGTTATCAGATCCTATATGAACTAGTTTGTGTAATGATACGCATGTTCCGGAGGATCTGAGTGTGGCTTTGTAAGCATAAAGTCTTGACTAAATGGCATGAGTGAAATATGTATATGTAACAGTAATTTAGACATCTAGAAACAAATATAGGGGATCTTTTACAATGCCACAATATGTTATCGCGGGAGGGTACACATACCATGGACCATGGTAAAACACTGTGGCTGGCTGGGTGGGGAAGTCATTCCCATGGTATTTTCCCCTCCGCAGTAAAATACCATGGTGGCTTCCCTGAGATATTTTTTCTTGCGAAAAAAGTCCTCGAGAAACAATAGAAAGAGGAAACGGGAAAAATACATGCAATGGTGACCCTCTTTGTCCAGGGCTGCCATCATCTTAAAGGTCCATCAGTGACCCAAAACCAACCTCCCACCAAGAATCTGACTAGACAACGGCCCACCCCTCTGTCACCTGTCAAGATGGCCCAGCAGAGGAAAAAAAAACATGTTTAACATGGAATCCAACTAGCTTAATTGTTATTATTATAGGAGGTCATCCTGTCCCCCGCCCCTTCCCAAACTCCTCCCCTTGAACCAAATACACTCCTACCCTCATGATCCAACCCCTGCCCTGCCCATAGAAGGCAGTCCACCTACCCCAACCCAAGCCTACCCAAGCCTACTCTCCGAACCCACTCTCCATACTTTTGTATGTGTCCCTGGTAGCTTAGTGGGATATCTGGTTGTCTATTGGATCCCAGCCTACTCACCTCCGACCCCTCCCCTTACTTGCAAAATAGGCATTGGTGCTTCATTGGGGGCCTGTAGCACCCCTAGGCTATGGGCTGGTCACCGCCATCTTTCAAAATGATGCTAGTTGGCCTTTGCCTCTATTGGAAAATTGCCAACTTCCCTATCAGGAGCAAAGGCCAGCTGGCAGCATTCTGAAAGATGGCGGCGACCAGCCCATAGCCTAGGGGTGCTCCTGACCCTCACTCAACCAGCAATGCCTCTTTTTCAAGTAAGGGGGTCCAGGGGGTGAGCTAGGGGTCCACGAGACTACCAGGGACATATTCAAAGATATGGGAGGGGTTTGGGGTGGGCTAGGGTGGGGGATTGGGGGTCGATGGACTAACTTCTATGGGGGAGCTGAATCAGGAAGTTAGATTGTTGGGGGGAGAGAGAATTTGGTTCAAGATGAGGGGTTTGGGAAGGGGGCAGGGCATCTCTGCATGACCATCAATTTTATTTTTTTGACTTTTTCCCCTTCTGGGCCACCTTGACAGGTGGTGGGGGAGTAGGCAGGGTCTGGCCAAATCCTGGGGCACCTCTTTCAGGCATCTGCTGAAAGAGGTGCCCAGCCAGAGCATCAGGACGTGTGTTAACATCCTGATGCTCCTGGGAAAATTTACCTAAACTCCTGAGCTGTTGCTAACTTTTCAGAATATAATACAGATTGCACTATTTTTGGCAAACTACATTATTTTATTTGCATGAAATTAGGTAGCCATGAGCTGCTTTGCATGCATTTCAAAAAATGATGCTTGCAATGCAGCTCATTTAATTAAGGATGATTGTTTTAGGGAAAATATTGCACTATATCGCCGTGATAAATATACATTGCACGATAAATGTTTATTGTAGCTTAGTAAATATGCCCCATATTCTGCACACATATACAAAAACTTTCTCACTTCTAAAGCAGAAAAATGGGTGTACATATATTGGACACATAGTAACCGACACAAAAAGGGATTGATTAACCATTCAATCCCTTTTGTGCCTTATTCTAAAACAAATCGAAATATTAATGTCAATTATACACAAGACTCATCTCTAAGCAGACCCCTCCGCTTATCTGAGACCAGATCTGCACAAGCTAGTGAGCCAATTCACACATCTACACACGCAGCCAGCACAAACTCAAACACAGGCAAGGGCACCATCTAGTGGAAGACAAAGGGTCTAAGGAAACAATTTTTATTTTCAAGAAGAATTTTACCACGACCATGAAAACTTTTTTTTAATAATAATCTAATTAATATTTCAACCTTACTGCTGTTGTCTCCCCTATCCCTTTATGTCAGCAGAATACCTGTGATTCAGGTCCTCTTGCTGACAACAGGCTGGACCCGTCAATGCAGCTCCCTCCATGGCAGCACATTACTTGCCTACCCCATGTATGCCAAAAGTTCCAAACCTGGATGCCCTGGTTAGTGACAGCATGCAGTGCTGATGCCAGCCCTTGGATTGCACAAAATTGGTCATTTTCAGGAAAAATACATTTACAGAGAAGGAAGTTTCCCCACTACCCTTTGCAGAGGTTCCAAGAGGGAGACCTTTTGGTCAATGCTAATTTTTGAACTTATATTCCAGATCAGTGTGATATTTGTAGTCCCTGATTTTACCCACTGATATCAGTGCTGCATGTCTCATAATGCATCAGAACAGGGTTGTCAGAAATCCAGGACTGGCCTAAAATCTCCCTCCTGGAACTGGTCAACTTGGCAGCTCTGCTCTGTGTCATAGCAGATGAATGGAATGTGAAAAACAAAAATTTTTCCTCCCACTCACTTTGCTATGATTTGCCTGTGCATTAGTTGTTTCAGAAGATAATGTGTTGTTTGTGGTGGTCTTATTATATATATACACACTATACACGAGGTGACAAGACCCACATGTAAGTTGTGACAGTCTTATAGATAACATGAGGCCTAGATTAGAGAGAATAGCTCTTCCATGTCCAGGAGTGAAATGGGCCAACTGCTGTTCTACTGACACTGCCTGAGATGTAGAAGATAGGTCAAGAGATTGAGGGGAATATGCCAGTCAATAAAACAATTTGATTTGGCTGACTGACTGTCTGATGGTGCATATTAGGCCAGTGACAGTCAACCCATAGGTATGTTAGATATGAATATAATTCCATCATACATCTATATGCTTCCTGTACACCTACAGAGGGAAAGCAGTGAAGATGTACACTCATCTAACAAATAAGTACCTATGTACAGTAGAAGGTGGAGGTACCATAGTAAAACTGTGCAATGGTTCTCCTCATGGGGCCACAAGGTACAGAGACTGAGGTCTGTCACAATGCAGTACACATGGAACTGAAGCTATGGCGGGAAAGTTTACTTGATGATTACTTTGTGATACCACTGCAGCCTTTGACACAGTTGATTTTTTTTTTTTTATTATTTTCTATTTATTCATTTTCAAAATATTTCAAGACAAACACACTTGAAAAAGCAAAGGAGCCTAGTACTAGAAATATACAGACGATATACATAATGTTATCTAACATAATAACAATCTCCATAAAGTCCACAATCTGGGATCCAATAGACAGCAATACAGGCAAAAAGAAGCAGGAAATCATAATATTATGGAAATAGTAGAGCTGATCATGACTGCGGGAAATGAATTACGGACAGGTAATCATGTTACTAAGAGTGAGATGGGAGGAGCAGCCTCAATACCTCCAGATTGGGACGGTAATTTGTCACACAAAAAATTAGAACGTTGAGATGGCACAAGAAAAATCTATCTCAAATCTTTATACTTGACTACACATTTACATGGGAATTTCAAGGTTGCTCCAATTTGCAATACTCTCGGGCGCATCAAGAGAAATTGACGTCTTTTCTTCTGTGTCTGACGAGAAACGTCAGGGTAAACTCTGACATTCAATTGAAGGAAAGGCTGCAATTGGTGTTTGAAGAAAAGACGCAGAACCCATTCCCGGTCTGAGTCAAAAACAAAAGTAATCACCATTGTAGCAGGCTGCACTAGGGCGGTATCTGATGTTTCTAACATGGTAGAAATATCCAAATTAGGAGACAGAATGTCTAGGCCTTGTTCCTTATCCTCTTCTTGTCTTCTAAATGAAGGCAAATAAAAAATCTTAGAGGTAGGTGGAACCGCTTCATCAGGTATTTTAAAGTGTTCAATTAAGTATTTCTTAAACATATCTTTAGGCCCCATCTGGGGAAGTTTAGGGAAATTTATAAAACACAAATTCCCACTTGGATTATATTTTCAAGATTTTCAATTTTAAATTGTAGAGAAGAATTTTTTTTTAATCCAATATTCTTGAACACTTGTTGAGAACCTTGCTGTAAATTAACTATATCTTCCTGAATTTTGGCTTTAGATGATTCCAGATTAATAACTTTATTTTCAACCAAATTTATCCTCTGAATAATTGGATTTAACTGATGAGAAACAGATGATCCCAGGCTAGTTATAGCATCCCAAATATTATCCAAAGTAATGTTTTGAGGCCTTATCAGGATTGGGACTTCAATCTCTCTCAATGGGGTAAAAGTTCCAGATTGCTGATGCCCTTTACAAATCCCAAGCTCTCCAGCATGAAAGCTGGCCATGCACTCAGTAGGGCCTCCACTGGCAGCTCTTTCAGGGGGTTCCAGCTTCTCCTGACCCCACTTCAGCAAGGCACTCTCTGCAACTGCAGGAGCCCCAACCAACAAGGAGGCACGATCTCTGATGGTTGTAGGATTCGCCGGCGGGTCTCTGTCAATCAGGGACAAAGATGTTAAGGAGTCCGGAGAGGTGGCAGCTAAAAGCATTGCAGCCTCTTTCTCCAAGGATGACTTGTCCGATTTAACCACCTGCAGGTGGGGGCTCCGGAGGATCTGTGGGGTAGGATTGTTCCTTTGCCCGTCTTTTCCAGACTGAATGCGGCATCTCAGTAAGTAAAAGAAATCCAAAATTAGAAAGAGGGAGAGAAAGTAGCTTTGGGGGGTGGATCCAAGATGGCCACTCAGTAGTGCAGCTCAGCGTTGAGCTCCTACGGCTGATTTAAAAATAAAAATTTCTTGCTGCGAATTTTCCTTATGGGAAGGAAGCGAAAACCACGGGGTGAGCCTTACCTGCAGCCCCTGTGACAACGCTGATATCCTGCCCTATGGACGCACACGTTGTCTGCAGAGACATGATTGCGGGAGTGCAGCCGCTGCAGAGAGGAGGAGGGTAAGTGGAGCTCCCCTCTCTACCAGGCTCGATTTCACCTCTTAGCCCTGCTGAAGGAACCCCTCTGGGAAACCCTGCTGAAGCAAGGAGTGCCCTTGGACTGTGGGAGATGCCGTCGGACCGAAGTGTTGAGGGGCGGAGCCCTGCGGGGTCATTCAGGACCCCGAGCTCGGCAGAGAGCCCACAAAGTACAACGGGGCAGCCCGGAACTGGAAGGGAACCATCTATAGGAGAGACCACAGGGATTGCCGGAGCCCTCCTCGATGTGAGAATACCACTGGTGGTAAGACCTGAGAGTTTCTCGCTTGAAACCATTTGGGAGACAATTGTGGAGATGAGACTTTCTATTTTGCAGCAAATACTCCCTATAAATGATAAAATTAAGGCTTTGGAAGAGCAGGTGGTAGTGCAGGGTAATACTAATACCGAACTGGAGCTACAAATTTCGACAAATAGAGATCAAATAAAGGTAATACAACAGGTTCAGCAAACAACAATAAAAGAAAGGAAAAGTATTGCAATAAAAATGGAAAATTTGAAAAATCCAATAAAGAACAGAAATTTAAGATTTATAAATTTTCCACGAGTTCCTTATAATTCGCCAAGAGAAATCTTTAAAAGATACTTTATGGAAGTACTACAACAAGCAGAGAGTGCTTTTCCACCGATTTCTAAGATTTTTTATCTTCCTAAACCAAGAGGAGTTGTGGAACAAGCTGAGAGACTAACAGCCTCTGCACCTGTTCAGGATCCATTAATGAATATATCTGCTATTTTAGAGACTTCGGACACTCATCTAGCGGAACCAGCAATGTTAATAGTAACCCTAGCATTGGAACCTGATAAAGAATGGTTATTAAAGCTGTGCCTTCATCACAGGAATGATACATTTTTAGGATGTAATATTCGAGCTTATCCAGATGTATCACGCGAGACTCAAAAGAGAAGGAAGGCCTTCCTTCTTTTGAGACACCAGGTCTTACAGATTGGGGGGGCATTTTATCTTAAGTTTCCTTGTAAGCGTATGATAACACATGCGAATAATACATATATTTTTTACGATCCCCCCCCAACTGACACAATTCCTGATCGAGAAGTCTCCTGTGATTTCAGCTGGGCCTACTGATGATGTTCCAAGTTCCTCATAACGTAATGAGTCTCTGTGAGCTACTGAGAATTTATTGATGTATTGTATTTTTCTTTAGATTGAGTATATCCTGTCCCCCAACATTTGTGGACTTTAATTACAGAGTATAAGTAGTTTGATGGCTGGGTATTTGTTAAATGATGTTGAATTCTCTGTATTTTTCTTTCCAAGATTGATATCTTGTGATTTTTGTTGTAAAATTCATAAAGATAAAATAAAAAAAAAAAAAATAGGGAAAGCCATGCTCACGCCAGCAGCTCTACAGGCACCATCTTGGATCCTCCTCCATGTGTTATGTTTTAACTTAGTTTGTGGGCCATTGGGTCATGGAGAGAGCTGACTCCACCCACAGGGAGGAGCCCTGTGGAGACTCTCCACGACAGGAAGGGTCTCAGTAGTGATGGACACAGGAATCAGAGAATATTTATTATACAGCAAAGAGAAACCCGAGGAGCGGGTTGTAAACTCAGTCCTGGAATTAGAAGACCGGGAAGGGATTCTCCAGTAGTGGTCCGCAGAGTGGGGTAACCCAGGAAATCCTTGCTTCTTGATAATCTTAAGCTTGGTAGCTCCGGCAGTGGTCCGCCGAGCGGGGTAGGCCGGAGGCAGATGTGAGTAACTGATACAAGACAGCGTAAATCCGGTAGTGGTCCGCAAGGCGGGGTAACCCGGAAAGTACTTGCTTCGGATATAGCTTGCGCATTGTAGCTCTGGTAGTGGTCCGCAGCATGGGGTAAGCCAGAGGTAGGTGTTGGTAGTAGGCACAAGATAGCATGGGTCCAGTAGTGGTCCGCAGAGCGGGGTAACCCGAGGATCCCACACAGCAGGATAGATGAGGTCTTGTACTCACAAGGCAGTAGAGAAAACGTAGTAGCAGCAGCAGAGATCCAAAGTAGGAGAACTCACTAGCTGAAAATGGTGAGACAGGCAGGAGAGGCTCTCCATAGAGAGGATAGCCCTGAGTGCAGCAAGGCCCCCAAATAGTGGGTACCTAAGTCATTCAGCCAGGAGCGCCGGTACAGCGATGCAAAGCATCTCAGACAAAGGAATAGCAAGATGGAATCCTTGCTAACTCGTAGGTAGGAAAGTCCGGTTAGCTTAAATACACGTAGGCAGTGACGTCATGCAGAGGGGATGCCCCTGAGGTTCCCGCCATGACATGCACAAGAAGGAGGCAGGCGCGCGCGTGCGTCCCTAAGTCACTCCGGGTTCAAGATGGCGACTGGGATCCCCTTCGCCATCCCAGGAACGCCAAGGAGGTTGGCGTGCAGAGGCAGAGACGGCCATTTTAGCCAGAATCGAGGCTACTGGGCAAACTGAGGTGAGCAGCAAAGGTCGCAGCCATCTGTGACCGACAGGCACAACACCATGATATTTCCTTTCAGAGACACAGTTGATTTTACCATTTTGCTTACTCAATTGGCTGAACTTAGAATCAGATTTTCAATTCTTAACTGGTTTTCATCATTTTTAACTGGGGATTTACAACAAGTTAAATTGGAACTATCCCATTTTGGATGAAAGACTTTAAGTAAATGCTTCCTCTTGGGAAGCATGGGATACATTATCGTCTATATGAGGATAATATTCAACTTATTTTTACAGTGGATCCTATAGATTTTATTGTCCCTTCTCTCATGTATGTGTGTTTATAAGTAGTTAAAGCTTAGATGTCAAAAAAATAAATTTGTTTTTAATCTTATATGGTCCCTATTAGGCCATTTGCTTATGAGCTATGTTTAAAATAGAGAATCTTCCAAGAAAGGGGAATTCTGGGGTTGTGTTTAGATTTGTGAGTGAAAGGCAGTTGCTTCCCCCAAAGGAGATGGGTTTGGTAGAAGGTATTTAAGATGTTTTCACAAGCACTGGGTGGAGTTATGGACTGAAGTTCTCAGGGGTTAGGACTCTAAAGTTTAGTAGTCCTGAGACTGAGGATGCAGTTTTGGGTTGTGGCTCTGAGGCTTCATGAAGGGAAGAGTAAAAGATGGATGTGCTGGGGAAGCCAAGGAGGTTTCTAGAAAGAAGAGCTAAGGACCATCTTGGAGGTAAAGGATCTCTCAGTCATCTGGGACCCCCTTTTCTTTCCCTTGGGAAGTCCATAGTGGAGGATTTGGAACTGGATAGAAGATATGCAGTGGCTTCATCTTGGTCTGAGAGAAAGCACTAGGCTGTGTAGGATCCAAGGTTGCTCAGGTCATATTTGGACTGGTGACTCAGCAACATGAGAAGATGAATAAGTAACCAAGCATCATTTTTCTGAACTTACTAGACACAGAATGAGAGAAAAGCATTAGTAAATCAGCCCCTATGTGTGGTGGATATCTATTGTTAAAGTTTGAACTATCTTCTGGATTTTTTCTGCCTATTCTGGACTTTGATTCTTTGTATTGTAAAATAAATTCTAGCATCCATATTCAGCCACTGTACAGCTGTGCTAGTTAGCTGGTTATACATAATCGGCTAACTACTAGCAGTGTATATTCAGTAGTGCAGCCACGCTGCTCAATACACCCAGCTATACCCGGGACACCCCCGACTTATCTAGCTAAATTCTAGCCGGGTAACCAGTTTCCTGGCTAAAATTTAGTTGGATAAGGGCTGGATATAGGTGGATAAGCCATTTAGACTGATAAATACTACGTTATCCATCTAAATGGCGTTTGAACTGTTTAATGACATGGCTAGGAACCCGGGCTTCGTAAGGGTGCTCTTCCATTTTTCAGGAAGGCCCTGTTCATAGGGAAGTGAGTCATTTCGATAGGTGGGTGGTCTGAAGATCCTCCTTTTTGGCATTGGTGGAATGCTCTTCATACCATGATGTTAATGGAAAGTCTTTCTTGTGGTATGTCGTTCCGTCGGCGGCAAGGCTTTCTTGACACATGGGATCCCTATCTTCACAGACTTTCACCTAGAGTTTGGAGCGTAGTTCTCAATGACAGTATGTACCCAAGGTATCCTAATAGCTAAAGTGACTGGAAATGCTAAAGGGGGGGCTATGGGGGGGGGACTTGTAATTAAGAGTCATTCTGTTCACTGTTTTACTGGTTTGACTTGACCCGGATACATAAGAAACAAATGTGCCTTGTTTTTGTTCTAGCACTTAATTAGTTGCTGTTTTCTTTTATTTACTGAACTGGGGGTGAGGGAGGTTGTGACTGGGTAGGGAGAGGAGTGGGCGTAGGGGGAGAAAATGAAATAGTGTATTCATACTTTGATGCAGAATATTGCATATTTGATATTTCAGGTTTCCTATTCTTGTATGTTATTTTCTGTTTTATTCATTAATAAAGAGGTTTTACCTGCATGGCGTTTGAATATGGCCCTCTCTGTTTTTGTTTTGGAACACCACTGAACTGCTATTTGTCCTTTTGGGTATGTGACTCTGCTACCACCCAGAGGAAAGGACCCTGCCCTGGGGCAGCAGCCACAGCAAAAGCCAGCTCCAGGCTTAGATAGCCATAAAAATCTTGCAGCCCTCAGTCACTTTCTCCATTCCTTCTGAACTGTGGCATTTTTACGCAGAGCCGGTGCTAGCCCTTTTGCTGCTCTGTGTGAACAATTACTGTGCTGCCCCCCCCCCCCCCCCCCGATTCATTCAGTGTATGCTGGGCCCATTAAATAAAGCCCAGCTCTGTCCTGCAATTTATATTTTTTAAAACTGAGACTTCCCCCCCCCCCCCCACACCCCAGAACCCATGGATAAGGAAGGGTATTAGGTATCCTAGGCAAACCTTACAGCCCTGCACACACGCCATCCCACACTCCCTCCCCTCTACATCCTTTATAGACATGCACACAAGTTATGTATTTATAATACATTTTCCATGAAAAAGAACATTCAAAAGTACAGTCTGCTGAGGCAAAAATATCACTTACAACATGCATATTCTATTTACATGCACTCCTGTGGTGCCAACCAGAAAACTCTGCAAAAAAGACACTTGGAACTCCTATGGAATTAGACTTTTTTTAATGCGTGCTGGGTGTGAGCTTGGCCCTCGGAAAACCATGAATAAACCGAATTACCTTTACAATATAGTAAACCTCCCATACCAAAACAACCCTAGCAACCTTATCTATGAAAAGGCAACACTGCACATATTACACCAGGCCCTAGAACACCAATAAAACTCTTATTAGGAAACCAGGCTGCTATAGATCCCTACACAGAAATTACATGCAAGCAAAATACCTCAACATGGTCACATATGCAGAACACAGAGAGACCCTCACCAAATTCAGAATAAAGAGATCAGAAAGTATAAAGAACTGAACTGGAACCCATAACGAGCCAGCCTCTACATGCAGAGTAACAATTGAAAAACAGAGACAGCACCATTCTTCATAAGACATTAAATAATAAAATCAAGAAATATAAAATATCATAATAGTAAAATCATATTCATAAAAAGAATATTTCAAACCAGTTAATGAATAGAATATAAAAAATTTCCCAAACACCAATAAAATATTTCAAAACATCTGATGAATAAAATATCCAATAACTAAAAAATGTTCTATTCCCCCACAAAACAATTAAATATTTTCAAAGAGCAGAATTATCAAATTACACCCAATAATTAAAACTACTAAGGATTAAAACATCTCCTGCTCTCCATACCTGTGATCTTCTGATTTCCAGTCACCCTGAGAATGTCATGGATTGGGGGTTGTAGGAAAGCCCAAATTGTATCTTCTCTCTCACACATACGCACAATAACACATTCATTCTCTCACACACTCCCTCTCTCTAACATTCAGGCCATTACAATAACGTGCTCATCTGAACACATTATTTAACCCACGGTTAGACACGAGGTTTGGTCACGCATCAAAAACGTGCATCCAATTCCCACGAAACTAATAGTGCTCATATTGATGAGGCTATTAGTTATTTACCCCAGATACAAAAAAAAAATGTGCACACAGAAATTAACGCCAGCGCAGAGCAGACGTTAATTTCTGAACAGCCCCAAAAAGTGTACAGAGAAACAGAAAATACTGCTTTTCTGTATATCCTCCAACTTAATATCATGGTGATATTGTCAGAGGAACCAAAAGGTTAAAAAAAAAAAAAAAAAAAGTGTGCTGGCAGTCAGGTTAGGAAAAGAGATACTCAATTAATGAGCGTTCATTTTCCTAACCCGTGGCTGTCGTGGCTTTGCACAGGTTAGGAAAACGGAAGCTCGTAAAGTTGAGCGTCCGTTTTCCTAACCCGCTGACAGCCACCTGTTCTGGGCGTCTGCTGCCAAGGAGTTGCTAGGGGCGTGCAACTGTACCTAGCGCATCCTTTTTAACGCAACCCTTCATTTAAATATTGTATCGCATGCCCAGGAGAGGTGGCTGGGCGTGCATTAGGAAAGCGGACACACAACACTGAGCGCCAGTTTTCTGCGTAGGCTAGCTTTACAGTATCAGCCTGATATGTATAGGCTCCCTCTCCTTCACAGATACATTATGTGTGTGTGTGTGTGTGGGTGTGCCTGTGAGAGCCTGTATGTGATACATAGGCTCTCAAAGGCACACAAACATATACACAGGCTCTCACACAGACACATTCACAGGCACACAAGCTCTCACATATACATACACACATAGGCTCTGACACAGACACACACATGCACAAACACACAGACTATCAGGCACACACAAGCTCTCAGTCACTCACACACATATACACACATGGCCTCCTGTTGTCTTCAGGCCGTGGTGGGATGAGCTCCACCATGGCTACGTGGGCCTCCTGATGTCTTCAGGTTGTATGGCCCACTGGCCTTCCAGATTGGGGGGGGGGGGGGGGAGAATAGAAACTGTGTGTGTGCACGGGCACGCGCACACACAAATGAAACTCAGGCCTCTCAGACGGCCACCGGCAGCTTGAGCACCAGTGACTTGCAGCCTCTCTCCTTCTTTGGCTGCCGGCGGCCCTGCAGCCTCTCCTGCTGCCGCCAGCTCGCTGCCTCCCGTGGGTGTGCGGCCCCATGCAAATGCACAGTATGCACACCCAGTCGTGCCAGGCCTACATTTAAGTGTCCTTATTGACTATCAATTATCTGTGGAAACTCAGATAAAAGTGGTAACCACAGCTGCTTTTTAAAAAAACCTGATTTACTAAGGTTTTTCTCCTATTCTGTGTCTAGGAGGGGAAAAATGTTTAGTGAATCTGGCCCTGATTTTTGAACAATTGTACAGTCTGTTATTCTTTCTCAATTGTATTGTTTCAAAGTTCTTCAGTTAGGTCTCCCTTCTTCACTCTTACAGGTCTTGCAGCTGGTTCAAAATAATAACAACTGGAACTTCACACCATGCATATATTGCACCACATTTGCATACTTTATATTGGTTGCCTGTTTCATAGACAATCTGCTTTAGGATAGCTTCTTCATCTTTTAAAGCACTTTTTTGGCGCTGCTCCAGTTCACTTGCACTCTGCACTTTGATTTCAAGTCACTCAGACTATCGTGGATTAGTCAGGGAGGGTGCCCAAACTTTCTCCTCTCTGTCTCACATAAACACATTCTCCAACCCAAACTTGCTCGCTTACTCACATATGCTTACATATACATTTTCTCTCTTGCAATATCAAGCGCAAAAAAAAGTGTTTCCAAACTGGGCACACGTTTTTGTAATGCACCTCTCCTAGGTGCCCGATGCAATTGAGCTGCCATGCTAAAAAGGACGTACTAGGGATAAATTGTGTGTCCCTAGTGCATCCATGGCATCAGGCGCCTAGGAGATGTGGGTGTATGCCAGTTAGGAAAATGGATGCTTAATTAATGAGCGTCTGTTTTCCTAGCCTGTACACAGCCATGAATTAGGAAAACGGACACTCATAAATAGCTCATCTGTTTTCCTTTCCTGACTGCATCAAGATTTTTTTTTTCATGCTGCTTCCTATGGTTCCTCCTACTTAGTATCTGTAAGAGGAACCACAGAAAAGAGAATTTGGGCTTTTTTTGTGGTGGCTTGGAACACGTGAAGACAACGCCATCTCCGAGGCTGGCATTAAGTTTTGAATGTTAAAATGTGCGCATCGGGTGCACGATGATTTTTTGCATCAGGGGTAATAGCTAATAGCCTCATGTACATGGCATTTACATGTGATGAGCACTATCAGCTATGCTGGTTTGGACACGCGTTTTGGACATGCTAATCCCATTATTGCATCGGGAGTTATTCTAGCGCGTCCAAAATGTGCATCCAACCATGCAACAAGCTGTACTCTAGGCTGAGTGCACTGTATTGCATCAGCCCCACGCTCTCTCACATACACACAAACATGCTCTTTCTCTCACACACAAATATGCTTTTATTCTTTCATATTCTCTCACACACACATGCTCTCACAGGATCTCTCGCATACACACACATTCTCTCTTTGATATGCATGTTCTCTCTCTTTCTCACAAATATGCTGTCTCACTCACAGTCTTTCACACATGCTGTCTCACACATAAACACACATGCTGTCTCTCTCACACACACACACACACACACACACACATATACACACATGCTGTATCTCCCACATGCTCTTTCTCTCCTACATACTGTCTCTTGCACACACATACTCTGTCTACATGCTGTCTCTCTCTCTCTCTCTCACACACACACACACAAAAACATATTTTTCAACCGGGAGTCATAGTAAGGAGGCAGTTGCAGTCCAAGCCTCCACTGGATGACCCATGAAAGTACAAGGAGAGAAACTACTGCATTATCTGCAAGAAGCCTGTCTTCTCACGCTCTCAATCTGTCTAGAGCAGATCTCTAGTTCCTTCCAGAGCTGCTATGCTCCTCTTCATGTTGTCCCTGAGTGCCCATGCAGCAGGTTGCACACATCTCACTGCTACATCTGTACATTCGAAGATGTCCTGGCTCATAGGTATGATATCAGTGCTGCTGCACGGAAGGGGGGGGGGGGGGTGATAGTGTGGAGATATGTGCTGAGCAGCCTGCGTCAGTTTTTATTTTACTGCTCCCTGGGTGCCTCCTTATCTCAGGTGGGCCGCAGAGGCCTGCAATGCATTGGCTGGACCAGCCTTTCTGCCGCCCCAGGGACGTGGTACTTTACAGGGGGTCAAAGGAAAGGGGGGAAATACCATTACATATTTATAATGAAAAGGGGATAGAGGGGAATTACTTTCTTTTATTCAAACAGGGTTGGGGGGCTGTCATCATGCAATTTACTTTTTACATTTTTTTTACATTTGTTGGTCAGGGCCACCTCGAATGATCGCTCTGGGGTGAGCAGGGGGGTCAGCCATGACTCTCTCATACATTTTTCCTTCCTTGAGCAAGCTTTTTTTTTTTTTTTGGCATGGCCCTTTAAGGCAATGGAGATCCCTTGAGGTTGGGGCTGCCATCACGCCTAAAGGGCCAATGCTGCATCATTTTGCCCCCCCAGTGTTTTGCTGTGAGACAAGTCAATGGCGTGAGACAGCTGCTGTGTTTTATCGGGGGATCTCTCCTGTAAAAAAAACATCAGGACTTAGTGGTTCTAAGCCTAAGGCTGTAATTCCTCTGGGGACAAGGGAATACTACAGTGCCTGAATTGTAACTCACCTTGACATCAAATTTGGAAAAGGCAAGTAATTAGTTACATCTAAAATCCAAGTTCTGTAGGTGTATGTTATGGCAGTGGTTCTCAAACACTGGGATGCCCTCCCCCAGTATGGTTTTCATGATATCCCTAATAAATATGCAGAGATATATTTGCACAGTGTACCAGAATCCTTTAGTACATAATCAACATGCAAACAGTTCACAGATAAACTTGAAGCAGGGGGATTTTGGCTTGCTTCAGATTTCACCCAGAGCCACTGGGAAAATCTGCCAAAATTTCCCCTGGCAGATTTAGTGAAATGTAAAGGAAAAGCAAAAGATCTGAAATGGATCACAAATAAAATATCCATGTGAGGCTCTAATAAATGCCAAAAGCAGTCAATCAATCCAACAAAATCCACACTGGATTTTTCAAGGCATTGAAGTGGATTTTTCAGACCTGTTTCAGATTTTGCTTCAGAGGTAAGATGAACTCAAAAACACCTTTGAAACCTCTGCATGTTCATCAAATTCTTTGGCCACACCAATGTTGAAAAAGTTTGGGCATCTCTAATAATCAAGTGAAGAGGAGACGAGGAGAGTTTTGCCTGTGACTGGAGTGGAAAGTTTTTCCTGGAGATATATTTCCTGTGGCTGTCGCTACTTGCCTGATATTTCTGGAATTCGCTGGTCCTGATTGCCGCGAGGGTGAGATTGGACTCCCTGGGGTAGATGAAGCCTGCCCTGCTGGTATTGAGAACCAATTAACAGCTTCCACATCATTAGGGAGGGCCGGAAGGGAGCTTAAACAGCCTCTTACGGCGCACAGCTGCCGAGGCGCACTGCCGAAGCCACGCACCTAAGGGGCGCGCGGCTCTGACCGGCTCCGACTGGATCTGCCTGGAACGTCTGGAACAACTGAGAAATGTGAAGTTTTGCAGAAAAGAAATTGATTTTTTCTAAGCCTTTCTCACAGCTCTAGGTATGTTAAGACATTTTACAATTGCATAAACTCCTCGATCTCCATAAAGAAGTATATTGAATAATTGTAAGTTCACCTCTGCCTCACCAGACTATAGCTCTTTGTTGTTTTGTTATATTCCACGACTGAAATATCTTATGCCTCATACCAAGAGAAAGGCCAAAATAAGGCCAATCTCAAGTACTCCGACAGTGGAGCTGGGTCAAAGGACTGTTGCAGATTGGTTGAATACTCCACAGAGTACCCCTGTTGAAGGGGCCGCTATAGGGATGGATTTAGAGCAAACTCCATCCCTATTGGCCGAGGGCATCTCACTAAGTCCAGGGGTGCCAGATATACCAACACCACCTGGCAAAGAAGGGTTGATACCCCTCAGTGTGCCGGATATCTCCCAAGGAGACCCAGAGAGTGTGGAAGATGTCTGTGAAATTGCAGAGGAAAAGCAAGGGTCACCAAAAAGTAAGACTCTACTACCCAAAAAAGTGGATTATAATCTAGATCGAGATAATGCCTCCTCTAAAGCTCAGAACAATTGTCAAAGTGTTGAAAATAAAAAGAAGAATGGCCAAGAAGTAAAAATGAGACCTGCAAATGTAACTTTAGAAACTTTATGGACTTATTTAACTAAGCTGGATTCTTCTATTAAAAACTTAACAAAAGCTGTAAATGAAACAAATTTAGTAGTTAAAAGTAATGCTGATGTTTTGGTAGTTCAGCAGAAGCAAGTTAATGATATGGAACAACGTTTGATAAAAGTGGAGAAAATAACAAGTTCATCAGATTAAAAGTGAGGGCGAACTACAAAGGAAAATCGAGAATATTGAGAATTATTCTCGTATACTAAACTTGAGGATCATAAATTTTCCCATTACTAGTAAAATGAAGCCTATAGATCTATTTAGATCTTATGTAATTCAAATATTAAAGATCCCAGATCAGTATATGCTTACAATAGTTAAAGCCTTTTATATTAATGCTACTACTTCTACCAAAATGAAAGAACAAGCAAAATCTGAAATACAAAGTAAAGATTTAGAAGATCCAAAAAATAATGAGCTTTCAATAGACCTATCGGATTTCCTTGAAAAATCTCAGGACGAGATGGTTATTGAAAAAAGAGGGAATGTGTTACGAGCGCGCGCGGGCGCGGTCGTCGTAAGCGGGTGGTGGTGAGCCCTTGGGCCACGGCAGGACTCAAGGAGGAGCCCCAAGCCACACCGTGGGAGGTGAGCTGAGCAGGCATGGTGAGCCAGGCAGGCAGGAACAGAAGCAGGGAGTCCGACCCTCAGCCGGACCTGCATGCCCATGGTAGCCAACACGGGGAAGTTGACTAATGAACGGTCCTCCGACTGTTCCCGGCCCTTTCGGACCTGCCGCAGGGAACGGCAATGGGCAGCAGGCCGGACAGAGGCGAGGGCAGACAGAGTCCTTAAACAGAAGACATCAGACGGGGCAGAAGCAGGCTGAAGCAAGACGGAGACATCAGGACATCAGACGGGGCAGAAGCAGGCTGAAGCAAGACGGAGACATCAGGACAAGGGCTGAAGCGAGACACAGGAAAGATCCAGGCGAGCAGGAACTCCGATGCTGGGATACTCACATCCAAAGCCCCCTCGGCTGGCAGAAGCTCAAGAGCCCGTGGGACGAATCCCTCCTGTTTGCCACTCCAGGGCCCAACAGGACAGAAGGCTCAGGAACCAGACGAGGACGTAGGTCAAGGCAGAGACACGAAGACATCCGGGCAAGGGCTGAAGCAAGACACTGTAGACAAGGCTGGACGGAAACATTGCACTGTCCATCAGGGCGCCCTACTCAGCCCACCCGTGGGACTGAGTCGCGGACCACCCTGTCCCAGACGCGCCCTACACAGCCCAGGAAGGCTGGTCACGGACCACGCTGAGAAGGAGGGTGCGGGGAAGACCCAGGCGAACAGGAACTCCGATGCTGGGATACTCACATCCGAAGTCCTTACGGCTGGCAGGCACAGGAACAAACATCTAGGCAGAGACACTGGACAGGGATCCACCAAAGCATATGTGATCACGGAAGACCTGGATCAGCAAGGATACAGACGACTGTAGGATCTGATCCGCAGGCCTCTTGCAAGTGAACAGAAAGTCCTTAAATACTGGAGGTAGAAGGCAACTCCCTGGGAGGAGCTTGCCAGGACCGCCCACCGCTGGTCCTATAACTAGGGTAGAGAGCTGCGGGCCAGCCCCTAGGGAAACGGGCGTGGCCGGAACCAGGAAGTCCAAACGCAGAGGCATGTAAGCCACAGGCACAGCTAGGCCTCTCAGACCCTGGAGCAAGTCCCGGATGGAACGTAAGCGAGGCCCTGGCTTCAAAGCGGCCTCTGGAGGAAGGTAAGAGACCTCCTGTAGCGCAGCAGCAGGGGGGGATCGCAACAGAATGTGTTAGTAACATTAGCATTTATCTCAGATAAAGATAATATTTTAAAGTACTTCTTCCGAAATAGGTTTAAAACCTTTTATGGTTACAAGATCTGGATTTATCCTGATCTTGTAAAAACTACACAGCTCAGGAGGAAGACATTTCTTGCCTTAAGACACTTTGTAATCGAACAGGGTGGTCAATTTTTACTTCGCTACCCCTGCAAATGTGTAATTAAAATTAAAGGTCAGACTTATCATTACACTGATCCAGAACATCTTAGAGCACTCCTGGGGGTAAATAATATGGCGGATAAATGAAATATGGAGAATTAACTTACATTTTCAGAGTTTATAATATTTCATAAGGAATTGCTCTAGATAGATAGATATACTTCTCTAATTTTTCTTGCAAACGACTACAGAAAAATTTGAAATATATAAAGCTTTGCTTATTATATTATTTCACTGTTAAAGTATTGTTTTTCTTTTTATTTCTGTAATTTCAATACTGCAAGTAATGCTTGTATTTGTATTTTAAAAAATCAATAAATAAAGAATTTAAAAAAAATAATCAAGTGAAGAGGCTGAAACTGAAGACAAGAAAGCACCGACAATGACCGATGAAATCATAGCGCGCTTGCACCTCACTGAAGCATCAATGGAGTTATTTAAATGTACAGTACATTAGGATTTAAAGTGATTTAACTGAAAATAAACAACAACTTGCATTTATATCTTTCAGGAGAAAACAAAGCTATGGTTACAGTACCTCATCGTTTTCTGCACCAGACTCTGGCTCACTGGATTTCTCCTCCCAAAAGCTTCTCATGGTTTCGACCCTTTCCAGGCAGTGGAAGAAATCGATTTTGCTCAGTCTGGTGCTATTGTATCGCGTGTTGTTTTCTTCCAGCCTGTTCACTTTTAGCATTCTTTTCATAACCTGTTTCAGCTCACTGTGCGCTGCCTGCTCATGAGCACCTGCCACCACCGTTGCTTCACATATGCGTGTGCAGCTCTGACCTTTACGTTCCCTTTGCTCATGTCTGCAAAGAAGAGAAACAAGTGAAAAATCAAACATCATCAGGACTTTGAATAATCTCCACTGGGAAGTGTTTGGCTCCTCTAAAAAATATTAAAAAGCATGGAACTAGTTTCTTTGCAATAATCATTTTTACTTATGAACTAATTTGTTTGTTTGGTTTTTTTGGGGGGAGGGGATCTGGCAGTGTCCTCCTTCTTTAGGCTTCCATCTGAATTGAAATTGGCTTTCATAGAGTCACAGCTACCTACACAATAACTTGGGCAGGAAAGGCGAGTTCCCCGCCAAGGGCCTCCAGAGTCCAGTATGCATGTACCCGGAGTCTGGCCACTAGGTGTCACCATTGTGCAATGGGTGAGACTTCCTCCTCACAGGGGCTGTGAACACTGCCTCCTCCCCTGCACCCCCAGCCAGCTCGAGGAGCAGTAGCTGGGGTCGTAAATCAAAGCTTGGACTCTTGCATGCCAATGCTACTATCACCATTTCACTCTTGATGTTATTTTGATGTGCAAAAACATGAAAACCTTTGACTACACAAAAGTGTTTGACTGCAAATTTAAAAATATAAATGGACCCAATATTGTTCTTACTTTATCTAAACTGGGAAAATAAATAATAAAAAGGAATAACATTTAATTGCTTTTCTTTGATATTTATACAGTGATAACATAACCCCTGCTTACTGACTGTGAACATTACATTTGGGACTTCTGTGTGATCTGGGCATACAACAGGGGTCAGACTGGTCCTGTAGGTTGGTGTTGCTGTAGCAGCAGGCTAAGATGTTGGTGCGTTTGAAGCAGTCTTGTCAGTACAAAGCCAGGTAAGAAGATCCAGCTTCCCTTATTAAACAACTCAGTGCTCTTAGGGAGACAAATGTGGACCATCTTGCTGGACTTTCCATTCTGGAGGAATCACTGCTAATAGTGCCTCAGTTTGTGAGTACCGTGAGGACATCTCTCACTAAGGAAGCGAGCAGTGGAATCTGAATCCCAAGCTCCATAGGAGCAAGTCAGATGCTGGTTCAGTGCCTGGGAGTCTTCTTGTCATCTGTGTTACGTGTTTAAACAGTTCAAGAATTCTATTTAACATTAAAGTTACATGGCATCACTTACTGTTATTCCTCAGGAAGCCAATATTCAAAATGGCACTTAGCCGATAGGTACTGATAGCATAACTGAATATCTGACTAGGATCAGTGAGTGCCACTTAGCTGGATAAGTCACTTACCTGGCTAAACTTTTAGCAGGCTAAATCAGGGGCAGGAAATGGGCAGATCGGGGAGGAATCAAGTTGGCCGGATAAGTTAATCGGCTAACTCGATATTCAGGGTTAGCTGGCTGAATTATCCAGCCAACTCTGGTCAGGCCATAGGGCTGTCCTAAAATAAGGTGTTTATCCAGCTAAACTTTAAGATAGTCAAGTATATTCAGTGGCATGGCTGCACCACGGAATATATATACTGCTAGTTAGCCAGATAAGTTTATCTAGCACATCAGTGTGGCAGCTGAATATGAACCGTATAGACTTTAAGACAGGAAGGTAGTTAAGAAAATAAAATCAGAAATCCCTGGAGGCTTATTTATGGCTCAGTCTGCTGGCCTTTACATTTAAGTTGCATGAATATATGATTAAAACCATAAGGGGGAATTTACCCTGAACGGTGGGATACACCCAAGAGCCACATCATCCGCAGAAAGGCTATTACCAACACAGGAGCCAATTTGTCAGAACGCATGGAGGTTCCAAACTCAACACAAACTACCCTTTTCTAGACACAATGAAGGAGTTTGCTGAATATTGGATGTGCTCAAGCACTCACAGAGTTGGTACCTATGATTAGCAAAGAACCTCAGAGCTGTGTTAGGAACTTCACCCAAACAGCTACATTCAGTACATAAGTGACTACAAGAATGCTATGGATGATTAGCACAAATATAATCTAAATCTAAATAAATAAATAAACAAATCACACAGGTACAATACACCAACGAAGTTCCTCATATCAAAAGGTTTACAGTTGTAGCAGAGTTGCCAATTTATCCTTTTACTTTATGTAATATGTGGTGGGAACAGACCTAGGAAAATGGCCAAGCCGATGATCTGTAAGCAAGACAGGCTGACAGACATGGCTTTGAGAAGTGCTGGAGTAGGCATGTAAAAAATGTTTTGCTTCAGCAAAACTTTTGCCACCATCTTGGAACTAGGAGTAGGCCGAGTTTGACTGGCAGCAAGCATGGGTTGTGAACTGTCATCTATATATGGCCAGAGGGCCAACTGTGAGACCAAGCCTCAGTTTGGGCTGTACATATACAACTGTGGTAGGTGGCCAGTAGGGAGATGGATCCTTGTTGTAGTGTATGAATGTATGTGTGTGTCTAGGTGAGAGAGAGAAAAATCAGATCACTTCATGTTATTAAGATTGAAGGGTAAGTCAATTGAATGAGAGCAGCCATTTTCCACTACAAACCACAAACTTCTTTGGCTTAGATTTATATGAAGAAAACACCTATAAATCCTTGCAACTAGTTCATAAGTACTTTGGTTTTAAAATTCCAGCTTTTTTGTGTAGAATTTCATCTAATGATGTAAAATTCAGAAATTTTAGCATTTTTTGGCTGGGTTTCATTTGTTTAGTATGACCCATGTTATCTATGAGAGTTGCTTGTGAACAGAAAAATCTAAATGAAAAGTGTTTGTTTTTTTTAATTCTTATAAATTGTATTTTTGTAAGTTTATAAATTTAACATAAGCATCCTTGTAACAGAAAAAAAGAGGAAAAATGTAATACAATGTAGCCATAAAGAAACACAATAATCACAATATAATACCCCATACACATTTCTCAAAGTAATAAGAGAATGGGGGAGAACAAGAAAAAAAGAGTGAACATACATTGCAATAAAAAATAATAATAATAATAAAAATGCTGAGATAATAAAGTGTTGGCATGAAAATCCAGGAAGAATCTCAACTGTGAAGGTTCAAAATATACATAATTAACATTGAGGAATTTCATTAAACATTTACATGGATATCTCTGTAAAAACTGTGCACCAAGTGCAAAAAACCTTCTGAACGCATAGAAAGAAACTGTTTTCTACAATCTTGGATAGTCCTAATAATATCAGGGTATATCCATATTCTTTGTCCATGAAATGGGACTAACCTGTTACAAAAAAAAATCTAAGCACAGAATTTCTGTCATTCACAAAAGAAAAAAGTAACCAATAATGTACCGCTTTTTGAAACTGGTAACTCTTGTGAAGATTCTAGAAAATTCATCAGGTTTAAAGTAGGCTCTTGGACCTGTTCACCATTGGCTCCTACGTCCCTCAATGGCAAAAAGTAAGCCATAGAGATAACTGGCATAGATTCAGATGGGATCTTCAGAATCTGAGATATATAGCTCTTAAACAAATCCACTGGTGAAGTAAATTTTAAAATAGAAAAGTTGAGAACCCTTAGATTTAAACTTCTAATCGAGTTTTCAATATTCTCCAGTTTCTTCGTGTGTACCATTTCACTCTGGACCAAACCATGATGAATATTCTCAGCCCTAGATAAATGAGTATCCAAGGCTTCCAATTTAACTCCATGAAAGACAACGAGGTCCTCAGTGACTTGCACACGGTGATTGGTATCCACTGTAACATTTATAAAAGAGGAAATAGATGAGTCAGGGAAACTAGAGCATTCCAAATTGCCTCTAAAGTAATAACAGGAGGCTTGATTAAAGTCACCCTTTCAATAATGCTTACCCTGAGATCCTCACCAGATTCACTCTCATCTATGTTGATGTTGCAAACATCCCCTTGAAGCAATGAAGTCGAGGCTTGAAACCGATGACTGTCCAGAGATACTCCCCTAGGCAGGAGAAAATTAATTCCCCCCGCAGCGGTACGAGCCTCCACACATCCAGGACCCAAATTAGCAATAGGAGCAGTTTCTCCAAGCACTGTTGAGTCCCAACTGATTCCGGAACTGCCTCCAGCAAGTCTGCTCCTACAGGCATCAAGCAGAAAGGAGGGGACGACATCCTCGGGGCACCGGGGCTTAATGATGTCTCCTTAGCCAGCAGTGTCGGCGTTTGCTCACCGTCAGGCACTGCAATGGCTCCTCCCGGGCAAATTGGCAGTGCTGGGGTAAGAAACCCATCAATCCATGGCTGGAAAGGGTCTGCTGAGAGAGATACTTGGATATTCTCCCAATATGGTATGTGGCATGATTAAGGCAAAAACGCAGCAAGAAAAATGGAGAGTTCAAACCACAGCCTCTCAGACCGCAGTCATCTCGGTCCCTCCTCATTGAAAAGTGTTTCGAATTGTTTCTAATACTGAACTTCAACTAAGCAGGTCATGTTATCCATCATTTTGATCAGAAAACTCAGCTCTGCTGAGTTTAGAGTGGCTGGTATGATCCTAGAAATGATAAAAAGTAGTTTTACAATTGGTCCTATTGAAATCAATGGAGAATTTTAGTACCAACTATTTTTTAGTTATGTTCAAGATTCAGTGTTCATTGGCCCCTTCATTTGATGGCAGGGAGAAGCTCTGAAAGGGATGAAGGTGGCTTTTATGGATAAGCAGGAACCTTTGAATTATTGTCAGACTTATTACAGTGGAAATCTAACAGTATACATGTGTGCATAAAAAGAGGCATTGCATCAGGAAAAGGAGGTAATATTAACCTTGAACAGATGATTAGTAATATCCCATCTTGAATACCTTCTTCGATAATGGATGCCCTACTTTAAAGACATGTTGAGAATGAAAGCAGAGAAAAGCCATCGAAATGGTATTGGGCTTGAAACAAGAAACCTTCACAGTTCTAAATATACTCACTGAAAGAGAACAAGGGAACGAAGAGATGTGACGGAAACATTCAAATATTTAGCAGGGTTCAATCAGGTATAAGAACAAATTTTCCATAGAAAAAAAAATTCAAAGTAAAAAGGTTCATAAGATGAAGATGGAGGAAGTCTCGGAGGAAATATTTCTCCACTGAGAGGTTAGCAGATGCTTGGAATAGCCTGCCAAAAAAGGGGGCTCAAGCCAAAACCATGACACAATTTAAGCATACTTGGAATGGAAGCAGAGAGCAGTGGTTAGAGCAAGGGTAGAGGTTTTAAACAATAAAAGATATGGGGGGGGGGGGGAGGGGTGCTATTACCATCTATGGCTCCTTTAACTCTAGCTCTTCAAAAGATAAGTACACCTCGAGGTCCATATTCAGTATGCCACTTAGTGGACAAGATATCTAGCTAAAGTTAGCTGGATAACTTGTCTCGTATATTCAGTGGGATAAATGTCTCGCAGAATATACTTGCTTAAATTATCTGGCTACATATAGCCAGTTAGATGTTTTAGTTATCCAATCTTGTGTAGCCATATAATCTGCCACTAAACTGTATATCTTCAAAAGATATCCAGTTAAGTGGTGATCCTGTCAAAAAAAAAATATATATATATGTTTAATCGTGGGCCTCTCGACCCAATTCCCACTCCACCACCACTTGCCCAGTGGCAAGTGTTGTGCTCTGCCATGTGGAAGGTCCCCCAAGTCAATCCCCAAGACAGATCTTCCACTCCCCAGAATGGTTGGGGAGGGAGCCATGGTCATTGCATCATGGTGACACCTAGTGGCCAGATTCAGGGCCCATGATTGCAGGGATTTTGGAAGGAGCTTTGGTGCGAGCCACTCCTCAGCCCAGGACCATTACTGGAACGAGCAGACTAGTGTTAAATATCTGCTAAGGAGTTAGCAATCTGTTATTGATCACACCGCCAGGGAAGCGGAGTTAGCAATCTGTTGTGGATCACGCCGCCAGGGGGGCGGAGTTAGCAATCTGTTATTGATTACCTCCTCCAGAGGGGAGGAGATAACAATATGTAATACTCCGTAGGCGGGGTCAAGGATCTGTTGTGGGTTGGCTCCCACAGTGTGGCAGTCTGTATGATACCGCTCTAGTAGTGTAAGGAATAAAATACTTAGTGGAATTGGTGAATCCCTGGGCCGATGGCAGATGACAGCACCCCCAGGAGGATATCCTGAGAGGGACCACTGGCTAGGCTGGAGTATGGAGACAAACACAGATAGTTCTTTATTAGACAGGAAGTAGAACCACCAGAGGTGGCAGTAGTGAGTTGATGTGCCCGGCAGGGCTGAAGTCTCTCAGATACTGGAACTGCGATCTCTGGGTTGCTGAGCTGTAGAGAGAGACTATAGGTAGTGAGTAGACAGGGTATGCTGGATACATAACCAGTAGTAGATGATACACTCACAATTGTAGATATCTGTAATGGCCTCTATGCAACAGAGAGTCTTCAGTATGTTCAAGAACAGGAGCTGTAGGTGAGGACTGGTTCCTATATGCAGTCTGGAATAAGAACTCACAATATCTGTATATGAAATAGCTTCTGGAATAGAAGAAAGTCTTTGGAGAGTTTTAGGAACATGGGCCCTCGTGGAGTAAGTACCGGTTCCTAACTGCAATATGAAATAGTAATTCACAAGATATAGGTATGCGATAGCTTCTGAGATAGAAGAGAGTCTGTGAAAGGTTTTAGGAACATGGGCCCTCGTAGAGCGAGTACCGGTTCCTATCTGCAATCTGCAATAGTAACTCACGATCTCTGTACCTGCGATAACATCTTAGACAGAAGGGAGTCTTCAGAGATTAGGAACATAGGCCCTCGTGGAGCGAGTACCGGATCCTATCTGTAATAGAACTCAGTGTTCACATCTGCAATCGCTTCCAGGCAGTAAGGAGTCTTCTGAGCATTCAGGGACGTAGGCCCTCAAGAAGAGAGTATCGGATCCCGTCTTAGTAGTCTGAAATCAAGAAGAGAGAGCGAGGCCCCGAGGAGCGGGTATCCCTTGGTAAGTTTGAGGAGGCAGAGCAGCAGAGAAGTTTCCTCCTTGCTAACTCGATTCGTAGTAGCAAACAAAGACCTTTTAAGTTGAAAGCGGATGACGTCACTATGGGGGGATGCCCCTGAGGTTCGCCCTTGCCGGTACAAACTCTGGAGCGTGCGCGTGCGTCCTTACGTCATCAGGAACATGGCGGATCCGCAGCGTCAGGCCAGCCTGAGGATTCCGGAGAGAAGCCGCGGGGAGAAGCCTCGGCAGCATCTGTCCGTCAGACCCGAAGGGAGTCGCCACAAAGGTAGAGAGGGTGGAGCGAGAATGAACAGGCACGAACGCAACAACTAGGTATTTTGGAACAGGGATATATGAAACAGGAGAAAAGTTCTCTGGTATTTGTAAGTGAAGGCTCATGGCACCAGATCCTGGTCTTGGCTCTGACTGAGCTGGAAGAACAAAGAACTGCTACTATGTTATGAAACAGGAGGAAACTGCCAGCTCATAAAAATCTTCATTTTAATATCCATTTAAGTAAATGAATTTGGATATTTTAATTGAGCATGTGCCCAGTGATTTCATTGATCACTAACAGGACCCTCAATTTAAAAACGAATTGCAACAAATGCTTGTTGGGCCTCTTTTAGCTAATTCATTATTTATTTACAGCTAAAAATGTTATTGTTGATACTTTTTTATGTGCTTTTGCTTTAATTTGTTCTACTTTCCCCATCGCCCTGATTTCAGCAATGAAAAGCTGAACTATCTGCAGGAGGGGGATGGGGCGGGGATGAGGAGCAGAAGCTGAAATGGTGAGGGTAATAGCAGACATTCTTGTAGCTTACTGGATGTTCCATCAAAGTAATTGCACACCTCACAACAGGCAGTATTAGTTGTGCCAGGGCTGAATCAAGCTAAGCTATCAGTTACCCAGCAAAAGGATTGTAGTTATTATGCACCTTGGATATGGAACTCTTCCATTGGATTTGCAAATCAAACTGAAATTTATCATTTAGAAAATTCCTGGGGGAGAGGACGCATTTCCAGCTGATGTGGTGGCGCCTTGGTTCTCGGCCTTGAGGTGCGGGGGAAGGGAAAAGGCTTCTCTTTCCGCCTGCAGTGCCGGTGTTCACCTCCGCGGTGTTAGTGATGTCATTTTTGGGAGCCCCCCTCTATATAAACCCTTGAGTGCTGGCGCAGAGAATCCGCATACCGAAAGGGGCAACACCCCTGAAACCAATTTGCTGTTCATCCTCTTCGCCTACATGGAACTGTTAAGTACAGAATGGGGGAAAAAGCATAAAGGATCAGTTAGAGTCCTTACATCTGGATCAGCTCATCCAGCCTCTTCGACTGAACTGACTTTAGGTTCCTTTAGTCTTCAGAGGTCACCACCTGGCAATAATGAGCTTGGTGTTTCTAACCCTGCTCCTTCGGAGTGTTTGATCTTCCTAAGTTCAGGTGGTCTCTCTCCAGGCAGCATACGCCCCTCTATCTGGGCCTGGGAGTGGAGAAGGGGGGTTTGGTACTTCCACCACCTCACCGCTCCGTGATGGGCAAGATCTAGCAGTTGGAGCAGGGGGATTTAATGGCTCCAAAGGGACAGAGTGGCTCAGCTTGGGGAAGCCTGAAGTAATTACTCTGGAAGCACTTTGGACTGCCATTTCGAAAACGGAACAATCGCTGTCTTCTAGGATGGATTCCATGCTTGCAACTTTAGGTGGGATTACAACAGCGGTGAACTAACATTCCCAAGGAATCAAAGAATATGGGGATAAAATTGTTGAGCCGGAAGAAAGGGATATCAATGTGCCTCTTGTGAAAGATAACCTAATTTTACATTATAAAGTAAAAAATTTGGAAAGTTACTCTAGGTTAAATTTACATGTTATGAATTTTCCGAAGGGTCCCTTGATTTCTCCTATTGAGATGTTAAGAAAACTTTATATAGATGACTTAAAGCTTTCTCAAGATTCTAGTCCGACATTTGCTAAAGCTTTTTACCTACCTGATCAGGAGCAAATGGCAAATGGCATTTGAGGTCTGAGCCTGATAATGTTCAAGAGCTGTCTGATAATATAGATCTGATGGCTCTGTTGGAGCAAGCTCAGCAAGAAATGCTTGAGATTGCAACCTTCTCCCAAGAATCAGATAAGCAACTAACTCGGATTCCGTTTCTGGAAAAAGGATGCATTGTTTACGGGGAAGAAGATAGCTGTTTTCCCAGACGTTGCCGCGGAAACACAGATCAAGAGGAAATGGTTTCTTGCAATGAAGCAGCAAATGTTGGCTCGCAAGGCTAATTTCTTATTAAAGTCCCCATGCAAATGTGTCATTAAGCTGGAAGGAGTTAGGCACTGTATGCCTTTTATGACCCTTCACAGCTGGAGAATTTCCTGCAGAATAGAAATATGTTGTGACCAAATGCTTCTGGGTTCTTTTTTTCTTCGTTTTCTCTCCCCTAATAGTGGAATAAATAATAGCGGTTATGTAGTTTTTATTTATTTTTCCTTGCTGATTTATTCCTGCGACTTTGTATAAATGCCCGTTATGTTTTCTAATGTCAAGGTTGCTTGATTGTTAATATTGAAATAACTAATAAAGGAATAATTATAGAAAAAAACCCTCAAATCATAGCTTCTGGTGGAAGAATTTGGTGGCTGATTAGTTCAGTTGCTTGACGTTATGTTGGGTGTGAAGTTGAGGGGATGTAAATGAGGCTTGTGGGTTAAGGGTAGGGGATGTGGGGATGTGGGGATGGAGGATAGGCTGGGATTGGAGGGGACATTTTAGGAGGAATGGGAGGGAGTGTGAGGCATGAGTGGATTGTTTATTTACTGATGATATTAATTATATATTGTAAATTTTTTCTGTAGAAGGCAGATTGGATGCTATGTAACTCGGTCTGGGCTGGAAGGTAGGGAAAATAAATGATGGAGATGGAATAATGTAGGGGGAGGGACACAATGGGAAACAGAAGGGAAGATGAGAAGAAGGAAACAGGAAGAAGTGAGCAAAGGGAGACAAAGAGAGAAGAAAAGGTGGAAAAGACAGTAGGGCAGCGGAGGGAATCACATACGTAGACTACAGTCCATCATTTAATCACTATTTAACAAAATAGTGCTTTTGTCCCAGGCTGGTAAAAGAAAACCTTTTTCAGGGTCATGTTATAAGGCTTCAAAGGGCAGACCCAGCGCAAACAGGTGTGCATACCGTGCATTTGCATGGGGCAGCAATCCTGGGAGGGAGGGGGGCGATGGCAGTAGGAGAGACCGCAGGGCTGCCAGCAGAGCCCAAATCACTACCAAAGAAGAGAGGACACAGGTCGGAGCCCAATCCACCAGCAGCCAAAAATGAGGAAGAGCTGCAGGACCACCAGTAGACGAAGGAGAGGCTGCAAGCTGATGGTGGAGCTCAACCCGTTGGCAGCAGATAATGAGGAAAGACCGCAGGCCAATGGCAGCAAAAGGTGAGGAGAGGCTATGGGCCAGTGGCAACCATGGAACAGCCTGCCTGCCTGCTTGTGTGTTAGAGAAGAAGGAAGCTTACCTGCCTGCCTGTGTGTGTGAGAAAGTCTATCTGTATGTGTCTGTATGAAAGGAAGCCTGCCTGCTGAGTGTATGAGAGAGAGGGAGCCTGCCTGGAATGTGTGTATATGTGTGAAAGGAAGCCTGCATTGTGTGTGTGAAGGAAACATGCCTGGGATGTGTGTATATGTGTGAGTAGTAGAAATGTGATTCGGCTGAACCTTTTGGTTCGGCCTTCGTATTTGGCCCGCCATGGGAAATTTTGTTTTCCCGCGGTTCAGGCCGATTTTTTTTGGCTGCCCTGAATTTCAGGGTTAGTGCGCACTATAATGGGGATTTAGCGTGCACTAACCCTGAAAAATGAATTTTCCCGAAATTTCGGGAAAATCCGCTTCATTTTTTGTGGTGGCCGAACCAGAACGAATTAAGCAATTTCGTTGAAATTGCCCAATTTGTTCTGGACGAATGCACATCCCTAGTGAGTAGGAGCCTGCCTGGATTGTGTGTGTGTGAGAATGGGAGCCTGCCTAGGTTGTGTGTGAATGGAAGCATGCCTGAAGGGTGTGTGTGAATGGGAACCTGCCTGGGTTTTCTGTGTGTGAATGTGATCCTGCATGGGATGTGTGTTTGAATGGAAGCCAACCTGGGATGGGTGTGTGTGAATGGGAGCCTGTTTAGGATGTGTGTATAATGGCAACCTGCTTGGGTTGTGTGTGTGTGTGTGAATGGGATCCTGCCTGGGATGTGTGTATGTGTGAATGGGAACCTGCATGGATTAAGTGTGTCTTTCCCTCCTCTCCCCCATTAATCCATAACAATCTCAGGGCATCTGGAAATAAAAAGTTCCCAAGTATGGAGAGAGGAATGTTTTTATCCTTATTTATTTTAATTATTGTTTGGTGTTGTGTCTGCTGTTTTGAAATATTTTATTGGTATTTGGTAAATTTTGGATATTCTATTTGTTAATGGTTTTAAATATTTATTTTTATGAATGATGTTTTATATTAATTAATTAATTAATTTATTTATTTATTTATTTACTTAAAAGCCGTTTTTTAAAATAAATTTTTGTGAAAACGGTTTACAAGAGTAAAATAAACATAAAATAATCAAAATAAAATGAGGTTTCAAATATACATAAAAATAAACAATAACTAGTCAGAGTGCTAGGATTAAGAACTTTTATAAAATAAAAGATTTGATGCCATGGGCTTAATTTTTTCTAGGGAGTCGAGTGAAGTGTAGATAAGTGTAGATTTTCATTATTTAATGTTTTATGAAGAATAGTAATATTTCTGTTTGTCCATTGTTGCTCTGCATATAGAGGCTGGCTTTTTGTAAGTTCCAGTTCAGTTCTTCTCTGCACGTTTCCATTTACAATTTCTGGTCTCTTTATTCTGTATTTGGTCAGGGTCCATCTATGTACTGCATATGTTTATTTATTTACCAGGACTTATAGTCTGCCTTATTACCAGCAAACTGTTCAAGGCAAATCACAATCTTAAAAATGTAAAACAATACAATATAAAATGACAATATACATAAAATATATAAAATCAATGCACAAATGCTTCACTGAATAAATCTGCTGCCTAAAACTCCCAGGAAGCACATTCCAGAGCATTGGGGCTTTTGAAGAAAATGCATGACCACGGGTGCATTGCGGCCTTACTAATGACACTGTTGGAATGGTTAATAACTGCTGACCTGAAGAATGTAATGGGCATATTGGATCACAGATAACCAATAATTTGTTTAAATACCCTGGAGAAGCCCTGTAAATACATTGATGCACCAAAGTTAAAATTTTAAATTTAACTCTTTGCTCGATTGGTAGCCAGTGAAGGTCCTTCAATATGTGTTAGAGGTAAAGTATTTTGCTGGCATGTAGTTTCTGTGTAAGGATCTATAGCAATCTGATTTGTTCTATTTTCCTAATAGAAGGTGTATTGGTGTTCTAGAGCCTGGTGTAATATGTGCAGTGTTACCTTTTCATAGATAAGGTTGTCACTGTTTACTTAAGAGTTGTTTTGGTATGGGAGGTTTACTATATTGTAATGGTAATTCTGTATATTCATTAGAGATGTGCAGTTGTTTGCAATGAAATAGGAAATAAAGACAATATTTCCTATTTCGTTGCATTTCGGGAAGCAAAAAAAATGATAGTAAAACCTACAAAATTTCGTGAGCTTTTCCTAGCATCTTTTTTTTCAGGAAGTGTGCACCTAAAAAATAATAACCACCCCAAAACCCACGCCAACTGCTCCAATTTCATTAAATATAAAGCCCCCTTCCCAACCCTCCCAAGACTCACCCAAAGTCCCTGGTGGTCCAACAGGAGGCCCAGGAATGATCTCCTGCTCCCGGGCCGTCGGCTGCCAGTAATAAAAATGGCGCCAGCGGCCTTTTGCCCTTACCATGCAACAGGTCCACCCCCAATCCGAAAACGAAACGGGCATGAAAAAAAAACTTTGCACAGTTCTGGTATTCATGGATTTCTGAGGGATACACCCAACATATATTCATTCCATATGGATTCCAAGTGTCTTTTTTGCAGAGTTTTCTGGTTGGCATTACAGCAGTGCATGCAAATATAATATGCGTGTTGTGATATTTTTGCCTCAGAAAACTGTACTTTTGAATGCTGTTTTTCATGTAAAATCTGTTATAAATACATAATTTGTGTGTATCTGTAAAGGGTGGGTGTGTGTTTGTGTGTGTGCATTCAAGGCTGTAAGTTTGCCTAAGGTACCTAACAGCCTTCCCTAGTTCTGGGGGGGGGGGAGTGGGTGTCAGTTTTAAAAAAATACAGATTGCTGGAGGGCTCTGGGCTTTTTAAACAGGCCCGGAACTGAAACTGAATGAATTGGGGTGGACAGAACAGCAATTGTTCACATAGGGCAGCAAAAAAGCTAGCACCAGCGCTGCCAAAGGGATAGGCTTAGTAACACCAGAAAATAATTCTTCACACAAGGGTGGTGGTTGCATGGAACAGGTGACAGAGGCAAAACAAAAAACAGTTCAAGAAATCACTAGACAGGCACAGGGGATAATTACTTGCAAAGAAGTGAAGGGAACGTCAGGGATCAATTGGCAGACGGGGCAGACCAGATGGGCCTTATCCGCTTTTATATTCTACGCTTCTGTGTTTTAATAGTGAAGAGTGGCAATAAAAGCTTCATGTGCGACAACCCCATCAGCAAAAATATTAAGCAGAATTGATAAAGGTTCAGAAACATTTCCTATAATTAATCAGTTAGGCTGGATGGTTCATTTTTACTTCAGCTTTCGTGGCACCCGTCATTTCTCCCTCTAAAGAAGGAAATAAAAAAAGCCAACCTACTCCTGGACTTTATGCATAAACGACGGCACTGCTGAGGCGAGAGCATAAGAGGGAGAGCGGGACTACAGTTCCCGGGCTGCCGCACGGCGCCGGGCCGAAGGCGGGAGCTGCTGCTTTCCGGCCGGGGAAGCCGCTCCATGCCCGGACCCGGAAGCCGGCGGTCATCATGGCTGATCCAGCGGCCCCGGAGCTTGTGCGCTGCCCCGTCTGCCTGCGGGAGCTGGAGGCGGCCCGCATCAACGCGCACCTGGACGGCTGCTTGAAGCAGGCCGAGCCCCTGCCCCGGGGCGACTCCCTCGCCGCCGCAGCACCGCCGCCCTCCCCTTCCCCCCGAGCCTTGCAGGGCGGCAAGAGGATGCGGCTGTCGGGGCCAGAGGAGGGGATGGCCGCCCCCTCCGGGGACCCCGTGTCTGCTGCGCCTTTCCCTCTCTTCTCGAAGCCCAGGGCAGGGGCGGAGAGCCCGATGAGAGCCGGCGGCTGGGCCGAGCCCGAAGGCACGAAGGGGCTGGCCGCGGGTGCCCCCTCGTCCCTGCAGAAGAGCCTAGACGGGAAGCCCCTGGCTGACAAAATGCGCCCCTGCGCCCTGGAGGATTACGTGGGGCAGGATAAAGTGCTGGGGGAAAAGACCCTGCTGAGGACTCTGCTGCACTCCCAGGAGATCCCCTCCATAATACTCTGGGGGCCGCCCGGCTGTGGCAAGGTGAGTCCCGGCTCCTAAACGCGGGCTTTCTTTTACTCTGCTCTCCCCCTGCGCTGGGGTCCTGTATTGCTTGAAGGCGACCCCCCTGTCACCGAAGCTGGCTGTGCCACTCTTTGCTGCAGTCTGAGCATGTTGCCTCTGCCAGGCCTGCAAAGATTTGGACACGACCCCCATCTGCCAGTTGGATTGTTTCATCTTTGCATACCCACTAAATCATTCTTCAGGGTAGCTCTGTGGAATGACAGGCTGTTGCAGAATTTTTTTTTTAAAACTATAATTATAAAATATCCAGGCATCTCACACAATCACAGAGTGGGAGGTTATAATCACACAAAATAATTATCATAGCATTCGGTTGGCATCACTTCTATTATACCAAATTGTTAAAGACATTAATGAAGCAGGACTACTTGGAATCCAGTTGTCTTTTAGAAAAAGATCTTCTCTGGGGAACACCTTGGTGGCTTCTCTGTGTGGGAATGTTGAATACTGATGACCATTTTATAGCACACCAGTCAGAAGCCTGACGTTTCATATCTGCACATATGATGCCATAAATGCTGTAAAAGTTTAATGTGACATCCTTGTTTAATTCTCACCAGTGCTTAAAAACGGAATGGATTTTTGGCACACAGGTTCTTAATTTGTTGCGGACAGGTAGCCCTTGAGAAAATGGTTAAGTCAGACCCATAGTTATAATTATTCTGCTGAGCAAAAACTGTGCATGGGGTTTAAGAAAACTGTGAATTTTTATTTTTAACTTTTTAGGACAAAAGTAGCTAAGTAGTGGCCTTCCATCACTTTACTTGGCATTATATCACAATCTAAATAAGCTTTAATAAACATTGGGCATATCTGTCTTTGGTTGTGTTCAGAAGCTTTTTATGCTATAGCTAGGGATCTTCGTTTTCTGTTTAAATCAATTTTCACCTGTAAATTCCCAGATTCTTCCAATTTGACATAGGTGTCGGAAATTGGGGGGAGGATGCCATGGCAACAGAACACGTGAAGCTTTATTGATTTGGCACTATTCCTTCTTCCCTGGTGGCGGCAGCCGCCACCACTTGTCCCCCAATCCCCAAACCCAGTCACTTGCCCTCTGTGCTCCTAAAATTGGAGGATTCTAGCCTTGCAGTGCCTCTGTTCTTTCTCCTCCTCGGCTGCTGGCACCTGAATGACATTAGGTACGGACTGCTGCAAAGCAGAAAGAGAGCCGAGGCCCTGCAAATCTGTGATACATTAGGAGCATGGAGGTGGGCGAGTGACGGCAATGCCACTATACTGGGGGGGGTTGGAGGGTGGGAAGGGAATAGAAGAGGTGCATGAGGGGTTTGTGATGGAAAGGCTGTAAAAGTGAGGGGATTCTTGCACTAGGAGTGAAGAATTGAGAGGATTGTGAATGAGGGTATTAGGGGGAAGGGAGGTGGGAGAAAGGGGGGAGAGCAAGGTTGAGGAGAGGATGGGACAGGTGGGATTATGGGAAGAGAGGAGAGGCCAAAGGAGAATAGGGGATGCTGGCCTGGGGGTAGGAAGAAAGAGGAGAGGGCTGAGAAGAGAGGCCTGATTATTGGTTTTGTTGGGGGGGGGGGCTCCCTTCACCACCTCTCCCTTCACCACCTCTCCCTTCACCACCTCTCCCTTCACCACCTCTCCCTTCTGCCTCCCACCTGCAGAAGGATGAATTGGGCCCACCACTTCCTTTTCCCAAGGGCAGGCATTAACCTTAGAAAGCACTGGGAAAGTGTAGAGAAAAGCAGAAAAAAATTGCTTTTCTGTACACCCTCTGACGTAATATCATAGCGATATTAAGTCGGAAGCACCAAAAACAAAAAAAATCTGTGTGTGGGTTGGAAAATGGACACTCAATTTTGCCGGGGTCTGTTTTCCGAACCCGTGGCTGTCAGCGGGTTCGAAAACTGACGCTGGTAAAATTAAGCGTCGGTTGTCTGATCTGCTGAGAACCGCCGCTTCCGCTAATAAGGAGGCGCTAGGGACGCGCTGTTGTCCCTAGCGCCTCCTTATTAGCGCGACACCTAATTTAAATAGAGAATCGCGTGCCCAGGAGAAGTGCCTGGGCGCGTGTCAGGAGAGTGGGCGCTCATCTCGGAGCGCCCGCTCTCTCACATGTTTTACTGAATCGGCCTGTATTGAGGGGCAGGGCGGAGGCTGGCCTGGTCAGCGGCCATTAGGCCCTGTCCCAGAGAAGAGCGCGCTGGTAACTGGCCAGCGAGCGGAAGATTATAAATTATAATTTTATAATGTTATAAATTGTAATATTATAACTACATTATATAATATTATCATTATATATCTATTTATATTTTATAAATTGTTTTGCTGTTATTGCATTTAACCGTTTTTAATGTAAAGTTTTCTCAGTTGTTTTCTTACTGTTTTATGTAAAACGCAATTGCGGATTTTGTTCTATGTACACCGACGTGATATCTCTGATGAGCGACGGTATATAAAAACCAATAAAATAAATAAATAAATAAAATAAAATAAAATAAATAAATAAGATGCTTCTGCTCGGGAGGAGCAGTAAGTGTTAAAATTTTTAAAAAATGGGGAAAGCTAGGATGGGTTTAGGGGTCGGGGAGGAGAGGGGAAGAGGGAGGAAAGGTAGGATTAGGGTTATGAAAGTTCTCTCCCAGTCCGCTCCTTAAAAGGCCTGATTGCGTCGCCTCGCGTACTTTTGATATTTCTCCCCCCATGCGCGCGCGAGTCGCGGGCCACCCACACGCGCGCGCACGGATGTTAAAATCTGGCACGCACGTGCACGCGGATATCGCATTTTATATAACATGCTTGCGCTAACGCAGGCATGTTATAAAATGATTGCACCCATGTGCGCACATAGATGCAAGCGCGGATCTTTTAAAATCGACCCTTTCATTTATAAATTATTTAGTTTTATATTTGGCTCACACCTTTTCATTGGTAGCTCAAGGCAAGTGACATTCAGGTGCTGTTGGTATTTCCTTATCCCCAGGGGGCTCACCTGGTTTACTAAGGCTTTTCTCCCATTCTGAGTCTCTGGGGGAAATGCTTAGGAAATCAAGGTGAAGTGACTTGCCCACAGTCTGACGGAGCTGTTCTCAGCCTGCTGCTCTAACCACTAGGTGCTGCTGCTTCACTCTTTGTATGCATGTATTGTACATCAAATACACACCACTGCTAGCTGGTTTAAGGAGAAGCGCAATAATCTGAGAGAAGAGTCAGCTAAGTAAAAAGAAAAAAACCAAAAGCTAATTAAATAAGGGAACTCGCAAATGATTTTAAAAGAAATCAAGGAAGCATAAAGTTGGTATATTTGTCTCTGAGCAGAGGCTTGCATGCTGTATTGAGATACGTTGTCTGGGGAAGGAAGACAAAAACATGCACAGAATATTGTTTACAGATCAAGCTTCTCTCCCTCCTTCCGTTGATGCAGACTTTTTTTTTTTTTTTTTTAGGTCAAATCTTATACAAGTCAACATTTTTTTACTTTACAGTTGAGATTTTTTTTGCTTTTCCTCATTTATTTTCCTGATTTCATGCTTGAAGACAGGTATTTGTGATTTCTTTTGCAATTTGTTTTGTGGTTTTTGCTTCAAACTCTTAATAAATACCCAGACTATGTCTCTATGTGTCTGCGTTTGTACGGTGGTGTTCCCGCTGTTGGCTACTGGTGGGAGCTCTTCAGCTGCAGAGCCGGATCGTTGGGACCTCCTTCCCCTCCTGTGCCAGAAACTGATACAGGTTTCCAGCCAGACCTGTGTCAACAGTCATGGAAACATGATCCATTGCCAAAGATAGCATCCCTTCAGTGCAACACTCTGTACGAGAGGTAATCAGCCAGCCGGCTACTGAATTGCACTTACTGCACTGGAGTGATAGGGGAAACCTCCTCGGCATAGACTCTTCATTCCAACAGAAAAAAGAACGCACAGGGGACCTTTCTACCTCTCACCCCCCATAGTCTCATCCTGGTTGCAGTAGCCATCGATACTCTGTGCCCCCTTGCCATTCATGGTAGATCAGTATTAGATCCTACTGTCACTGCGGTAGAAATACGGTTTATGTTCTGACTTGGTCCTTCGTCTTCACCCCAGCCACAGAAGGAAGAATCTCAGTAGTAAGCTTGAAATTCACGAGGCTCACTATTTTCAAGAGTGTTGCCCTGGACAGAAAATATGGCAACCAAAGGGTAGAAGAGAAATTAATTGGCAATAATACATAAATGTGTGCAGTGCTTTTGCTCTGGCGGTCATGCTCCAGTCCTTAGCACCGGCAGCTTGTCTGCCAGCTGCCATATGGATCCGGCACCTCCCCTCCCACCTGCGACCTGTCAGGATCAGCCCACATTACCCCCTCTTTTCCCATTTATTGTACTGTATTTCTATTTTATCATTATGAACTTTATTTTCTTTTATTAATTTATAAATGTTATTTGTTTTATTTTTGAAAGATTATGCATATGTTTGTATTACGGTATTTTACCTATGAATTTACTATTGTACATCACTTTTATTTTTATAACAAGTAAGGGGAGAGACCTGGCAAGAGGGTCACAGCTGTTGCTCCCTGTTAGATGCTCTTGGGGCGGATGGAAGGAGCACTGCAGACTCCACCACTGACGTCATCAGTATGACCAGTGCTTATAAAGACCTTTGACCTATGGAGTGAGTGAGAGACCTGGCGAGAGGATTACAGCTGTTGGTCTCCATTAGATGGTCTTCGGGTGGGTGGAAGGAGTGCCGCAAACCCCCCGCTGACATTATCAGTGTGTCTGGTGCCATAAAGGCCTTTGTCCCCTAGCATGCAGTCATAAGGTGCGAGCCAATGAGGCGCGCCCCCTTGGGGAGCCAGATGGATTACTGAGGTTTTTCTCAGCGAATTGTAAGTTTCCCTTTTTCCGCAGATTTGGCAAGAAGAGGAAGGGGCAAAATATGTCATCTCCTGCAGTGATTCTGGTTACTATTTCAGGTCTCCTAGACTCTTAGGTATCGACATCTACAAGCCAACCAAGCAAGGATGCTCTAGGGGGGATGCTGGTTTGTGTCATCAGGATCACCTCTGAGCAGTGTATGTCTTTTGAGATATTTGAAAATTGTTTGAGATATACAAACTTGTTTTGTCAGTTTTCCTTGAATTAAATGTGCATCGCCTTAGGAAATGGTAAAAAAACAAATATTTGATTGAAATATTGATTGCCTAAAAATATACCTCCTATATATAGTCAATGGGGAATTCTATGCTACTGCGGAGCGTAGAATTTGCGCAGAATCCCCCCCCCCCCACTCAGAATTGCCAAATTCTGCGCAGAAAATGGTAGAGGAGACCCTGGCATTCCACGAACGGCGCATGCAAAGATGAAGGCCCCCGTGTGCCGTGAACGGAGTGTGCTCTGCTCGCAGCGAAGATGAAGGCCCCGGTGAGAGTGAATGTGTGTGAGAGGGGAGGGGTGTGGGGGAGGGGATGTTGAGAGAGCAGGGAGAGGGATGTGGGGGAGGGTAAGAGAGGGGTGGGGGAAGGGGAGAGGGTGTGAGCAGGGAGAGAGGGGGGTGAGAGCGAGGGGGGATTTGAGTGTGGGTGCCAGAGAGAGGGAGCCTATATGAGGAGATTGTGAAGGAGTGTGTATGTGTGTGAGAGATTGGGAGCTGGTGTGTATGAAAAAGGGATTGTGTGTATGTAAGGGTGCCAGCCTCTGTGAAGGGATTGTGTATATGTGAGACAGTCTGTGTGAAGGGGTGCATGAGAGACATAGGTAGCCTGTGTGAGGATGTATGTGTGAGAGAGAAAGGGAGCTTGTGTGGGTGTGTATGCAAGAGAGAGGACCCTTTATGAGGTTATTTGTGTGTGTGAGAGAGTGAGAGAGCCTGTATGAGGGTGTGTGTATTAGAGAGAGGGATCATGAGTGTGAGAGAGGGAGGGACAGAGGGAGCCTCTGTGAGGGGCAGTACTGAGAACGGGGGTCAAACTCTGGGACTGGTGATAGAGTGGAAGGGGTTGAGCCTAGAAGTGGAGAGGAGAGATACTGGCAGGTGGAGGAGTTGGGCCTGAGAGGGCAAAGCGGCCAGGGGAGTAGGGGAGAGTGAGTGGAAGGGACACTTACAGTGAATTTCTAGGGAAATTCTGCATCTCTAAGTAACTTTTCTGTATTAATTTAAAATGTAATTACTTAACGACTCTCATGTAATTTGTGTTATTTTGACCAATATAAAGTTTGCAGAATTTTAAGTTGTTTTTATGCAGAATTCCCCCAGGAGTATATATACAAAGTATATTATATTTCTGCTCAGAGACGATTGCCTAATGCTCAAGAAAATGGCTCTGACTTTTTTGGTTTTTACCAATATATTGGATGTATCTGCTTTGTTGGAAAACTCTCAAGAGGATATTGTGGCTAGAGAGAAACCCTGATAGTTAATTTTGCTTTGGAAATGGATAGGGATTTAGTATTGAAACTTTACTTTAGGAATAGGTCACCTTCCTTTTTAGGAGATAAAAGGGTGGATTTTCAAAGGGGTACGGGCGTAAGATTCGTGCATACACCCCCGAAAACCTGCCCCAAGTTCCCCCTGCGCATGCTGAACCTATGTCGAATAGGCTCGGCGGTGCGCGTAAGTCCCAGGGCTTTCCTGTGGGGGCGTGTCAGGGGCTTGTCGCGGCGACGAGTCATCTGGGGGTGGGGCCGCGGGTGTGGTTCCGGCCCGGGGGCGTTTCGGTGGTGTGGCCGAGGCCTCCGAAACTGCTCCCGGGTTGGGCAATTTACGCCTGCCTTGGGCAGGCGTAACTTGTCTAACAAAGATTATTTATTTATTTGTTTGTTTATTTGCTTTTATATACCGACATTCGATCGAGATATCACATCGGTTTACATATAACTGAGTGAATAGGGCAAGGTCTGCCTTATTTTACATTGCAACATGGTAACTTGTCAAGGAACTGTCGAAGGGTATATATTTTTTAACATTTAAAGGATTTTAACATTTATAAGATATTAAAGTGATAGTATTTAATATAACATTTATAATAAAAAATAAAAATTAATACAGAAATACAATGTAGTTAATTTACATTGCAACGAGGTAGTTTGTGTTGGGACTGGGGGAAACATTTCTAAAATGAAAAGGAGATATTGGGAAAGTGGGGAGGGGGAGGACTGGGGAGGAGGCATTGGGAGGCTTGGGGAGGAGGCTTCTGAGGGGGGTGGGGTGAGGTGGGCAGGGAAGGGGAGGGATGGTTAAGGGGGGTAGGTGAGGGGGCAAAGGGGTGGGAATGGGGGTATGGCGGGGGTGAGCGAGGAGCCTGGAGGGGGCAGGAGGGTTTCATTGGTGGAGATGTGATGGATTCAGGAAAGTGGTTAAGAATCTGGCGGGAATGCTTTTCTGAATAACCATGTTTTAAGTTGTTTTTTGAACACTTGAGAGGAGGGTTCGTTTCTGAGATGGGGTGGGAGGGAGTTCCACAGAGTTGGGCCCGCTACTGATATGGCTCGTTTGCGGGTGGAGTTGAGGTGTGCAGTTTTGGAGTTGGGGATGGAGAGGAAGCCAGTGTCTGTGGACCTGAGGTTTCTCTGTGTGGAGTATGGGTGCATCGTGGTGTTTAGTCAGTTCATTTCGTCGTTGTTTATTTTTTTGTGGGTGAGGGTTTTGTATTGTATCCTCAAAGTGATGGGCAGCCAGTGAAGCTCTTTTAGTGTGGGTGTGATGTGGGTGCATTTTTTTAAGTTTGTGATGGTCCTGGCGGCGGCGTTTTGCAGAAGCTGGAGGGGTTTGGTGTGGGTCTCAGGGAGGTCAAGAAGAAGTGAGTTGCAGTAGTCAGGTTTTGAAAGGATTATTGATTGTAGGACTGTTTGAAAATCGTGAGCCTGGAGAAGGGGTTTGAGTTTTTTTAGTATTTGCAGCTTGTAGAATCCATCTTTTATTGTGTTGGAGATGTGGCGTTTGAGGTTGAGTTGGCTGTCAAGAGTCACACCTAGGGTTCTTGTGGATGGTGTGAGTTTGACCCCTGGGTTGTTTGAGGTGATGTTGTTGAGGGGTGATGCTGGACGATCGGGGATATGAAGGATTTCGGTTTTGGATTGGTTGAGGCAGAGAGATAGTTGTGATAGCAAATGAGTTAGATTTGAGCTGAGTTTATTCCATCTGTCCAGGGTGTATTCGAAGGATTTGTTTATGGGGAGCAATATTTGTATGTCGTCTGCATATACAATATAGGTGAGGTTTGATTCTGGGAGGTATATGTTGAACAGGGTTGAGGATAGCGAAGATCATTGTGGGACACCGTGTGTGAGTGGTACTTGGGTGGATTCTGATGTGTTTGTCTTTACGTTGTAGGATCTGTTTGAAAGGTAAGATTCAAACCATTTGATTGTAGCGTCTCGTAGACCAATTTCTTTAAGTCTGGTGAGGAGTGTTCTGTGGTTGTTGGTGTCGAAGGCGGCTGATATGTCGAGGAGTATCAGGAGGAATGATTGGCCTTTGTCATGTCCTCTGAGGATGGTATCGGTGAGTGTGAGAAGGAGGGTTTCGGTGCTGAAGAATTTTCTGAAGCCATGTTGTGTTGGGTGTAGAATGTTGTGTGAGTCAAGGTGATCTGTAAGTTGATTGACTATTTTTTTGATGATTTTTGCTATGAATGGGAGGTTGGAGACTGGTCTGTAGTTTGCTGGATCGGCTTTGTCGAGTTGTGGTTTTTTGATGATTGGTTTGACCACGGCGTTTTTGAGTTTGTCAGGGAAGATTCCTTGTTCGAGTGATTAGGTTGATGATGTTGGTTATTGTTGGTTAACAGATTAGTTAACAGGTGTTGGGTTAGGGCTGGGGGGTGGGTTAGGGAGGGGAAGGTGCGGGGGGTGGAAGGAAAGTTCCCTCCGAGGACGCTCCGATTTCGGAGTGACCTCGGAGGGAACGGAGGCAGGCTGCGCGGCTCGGCGCGTGCAGGCTGCCGATTTTGCACAGCCTTGCGCGCGCCAACCCCGGATTTTAAAGGCTATAAGTGGCTACGCGCGTATCTATTAAAATCCGGCATACTTTTGTTTGTGCCTGGTGCGCGAGCGTAGTTTTTTAAAAATCTACCCCAGATCCAATTCGACACCTCCTCATGAACCCTCATCACAAAAACGTTGCAACGAAATAGCTCATTTCTTTAAGAATAAAGTGTCCTCCATCACTGCGAAATTCTCGCCTAACACCAACAATATAACACTTCCCATCTTCAACATATCCGCCTCTCTGTCATCCTTCGAACTCTCCTCTTCCCTCGAAATCGAAAATATCTTAAAGATGAGACCATCCTCCCATCCCCTTGAAACCATTCCCACTAAACTCTTACTCTCTATTCCCAAAACCATAGTCACACCACTTTCCAAAATCGTGAACTGCTCTTTAGAACAAGGCACAGTCCCAAACTCTCTGAAACAGGCTGTTGTCAAGCCTATCCTGAAAAAACCCTCCCTTGACCCCTCCAACCTATCTAATCTCAGACTCATCTCTAATCTCCCTTTCCTTTCCAAAGTCCTGGAGAAACTGGTAAACTCTCGCCTATCTGACTATCTAAAACAAAACAATATCCTCCCACCCACACAATATGGTTTTCGGAAACACCTCAACACGGAAACCCTACTCCTCTCCCTAACAGACTCACTAATTAAAGGAATGGACGCTGGAAACTCCTATCTCATCGCTATGCTGGATATCTCCGCCGCCTTCGACACCGTCAACCACAACATCCTCTTCAACATTCTCTCCAGTATAGGGATCTCTGGAACTGCTCTATCCTGGATAAAATCATACCTCCAAAACCGATGTTAAACAGTCACCACTGATAATAAAGAATCCAACCCTGTAAACCTTGATTGTGGTGTCCCCCAAGGCTCGTCCCTCTCTTCTACCCTATTTAACATTTACATGCTTCCTCTCACCACCCTTCTTTCTAAGCTTGGTTTCACGCACTTCATCTACGCAGATGATGTGCAAATCCTCATCCCTTTCACAAATTCCCCTCTCACCGCTCTCCAAACCTGGGAAACTTGCCTTGCCTCCATTAATCAGCTCCTCACTAATATGCACTTGGCCCTCAACCCCCAAAAAACTGAACTCCTTTTCATCTCCTGTAAACACTCATCAATCCCTATTCCTCCTGCCATCTCCGCATCCACTTTCCCTACCCACACACGAAACCTAGGTGTCATACTAGACAACCAACTCACCTTCAAACCCTACATCAAATCTATCCTCAGCAACTGCTATTTCAAATTGCAACCCTTAAAAACTCAAACCTCTTCTATACTTTTCTGACTTCCGTACAGTACTCCAGTCCATTATTTTTTCCAATTAGATTACTGCAACGCCCTTCTCCTTGGCCTCCCTGCTACCCCACATCAAACCATTGCAACTCCTCCAAAACGCCACTGCACGCATCCTCACAAACTCCAATAAAAAGGACCACATTACTCCCACCCTGATTGAACTTAACTGGCTACCGATGCAATCATGCATCCTCTACAAAACTCTGACCCTCATTCACAAAAGCATTGCCAATGAGCATTACCACTGGATAAATCCCCCCCCCTCCTTCCTCGAACCTCCACAAGACCAACACGCTGCTCCCTCCAAGGAACCCTCTGCACCCCCTCTATAAAATCCACTAGACTCATCTCTACAACAAACAGAGCCTTCACACTTGCTGGCCCCACACTTTGGAACTCTATGCCCCCTGACCTACGCACTGAAACTTCCACACCCAAATTAAAAAAAAAACTTAAAACGTGGCTCTTCCTTCGAGCCTACCCCTCTTTATCCACCCACGCTAACCCTACTCCTTCTGTGACCTACTAATAAAAAACACCCCAGAAACTTTACAACCTTACAATTTTCTTAGACAAACTACTCCTAATGACTACTCCTTCAATCCTTAGCAGTACCCCTTTAGGCCCTACATTCTCTCCTGCGTTCCCCCGATAAAACTGGGCATTTTTTAGCTAATGCACCTTTCTGCACCTTTTGTACATAGCCTCCCCCTTTTTTGCACATAGTTGTACCCTCCTCTCCTAACTTATGTTTACTCCCAGCTGAATGTACTAACCTAAGTTCTCTGTTTCCTGTTATACTCCTTTTTGTTTTCTGTTCTTTGTAAAGGCTATGCCTAATTTATATTTATTGTTCTAAGTTATCTGTAAACCGATACGATGTGCAAACGGCTGTCGGTATATAAAATCTTTAAATAAATAAATAAATAAATAAAAAAAAGTGAATGTTTTCCCAGATCTTTCTAAACATACCCAGATGCAGAGGAAATGTTTTTTGTAATTAAACTCCCAAGTTTTGTAGTTAGGGGCATTTTTTTCCCTTAAGTTCCCCTGCTTATGCATAGTGGTATGTCAAGGCAATTATTTTAGTTTTTATGATGCAATGCAGTTAAACATGTTTCTTGATGGTAAGTCTAGTGGAGCGGAATTAAGATGTTTGTATTCTGTCTGTGATGGAATATAACTGATGTTAACTTGTTTTTGTTCACTTGCCAATCTGGTGCCATCTGTCTCTCCATTTATTGACTTGAGTTTGTTTTATGATATGATTTCAATATAGATTGTATTTCCTTTTCTTTTTATTAACAGACTTTGCATGTACTGCAAATATTCTTGTTGTACTTATGTCAAATTCTGTAAATAAACAGTTAGAGGTGATTCTTCAAATAAAGTTAACTAAATAGCATGTGGGCTGACGTTGGCGAAGACACTGTTCCCTGAGGGCCAGAACAAGAAAGAAATAGTGGCACCTCAGAATTGACCCATGACCCTCCCTGACTTCCTCCCGCTTCACACCCTGGCCCAACAGTTCTGCTCCCCCTCTTGGCTGTCCCCTGCCACCAGGCCAGTGCCTCTTCTCTCCTGCCGTCGGTTTGTTTCAGACGTCATGTGTTGGAACTATGCTGGGCTCTGTCATCACGCGGTTTAGACAGTTGATGTTTTAAACCGTGTGGACAGCGGGTGGGAAGGAGAGGGAGAGAAGAGGCAGCAACTGTTCCCAGGCGCCTCCGGCCATTCCTCAGCATGCGGGATGTGATCGAGTGAGTGAACCAGAGGGTCACGCAGCAGCTGGGAGTGGGTGGAGAGTTTTGCAAAATGAAGGAAAATACATTTTTTTTTCTTTTGCTTTTTACTTAAGCAAATCTTGATTGATTTCAAGCTACAGAGAGATCACTAATTACTTATTCTGAACCTATATATATTTATTCATAATTTTCATAAAGAAAATGTACAGTTGCATACATTTTACATGATTGTGACAAACAAGACTCTTTAAACACCAAAATGAAGGACTGTGGCTTCAAATGCAGTGCAGTAGACCACCCTAGTTTGGGAGTTTGGTTTTCAGGTGCTTTTTTTTTTTTTTTTGTGCCCAATGTGCCTATAAAACCTGTGGCAACCTCAAGCACAAACAACTGCTCCAGACCTGCAGGGTGGACACCATTCCTCTGCTCACAGCACTTTCTGGTTTCACTTTAAATGGCCTTTGGCCTGTGAGAACCTCCTAAGTGAGGAGCAGCTTAGGTCCTGCATCGCAGGTCAGAGTTAGGCTGCTCTCCTCTCCTGCATCCCGAGGAACAAGCTTACTGTTAGTACAAAACATATTGTTAATTTCTTAGGAGAAGGTCAGAGCTCAAAACTTGTAGACTTTAATAGCTGCAGCCCCAGTATTTCAACTGCTCGCTGACAACCAACCCACAGGCAGGAACATTTTTTTCCTTTTCTTCTAAAGCAGCTTGACAGTGTCCCTTTACCACCCTGTCTTCAGTTTCCTACGTTAATTAAGCTGCATGCCATGCGTCCTTTCCTGCTTAGCATTAGCAGGGGGTCTTCCTGCTATGTATTGCATATCCATTACTGGGCAGAAATATGAACCTAGCTTTTTGGTACTCTGCCATGATTATGCATGCTATTATCGTTATTTGTATTATATTGGTTTAGGCCCTTCTTCTGAATTCCTCCGTTCCTCATTCTTACACTGGTCTAGCACTTATCTCCCAGCCCCGTAGAATTCTGTCTGAAAGAGGGATGCAGACATCGACATCCTCAATAACTTGCTTCTGTGCAATAATTTGTGTAGGATCATCCATATAGGCAAGGACCCAATTTTTTTATTTTCCGTTTGCACTGCTGCCCCCCAAGTCTCCCTCACCCAAAGAGTAGCGCCTCTCTCTCTCTCTCTCCTCCTATTCCCCCTGGCTGCCTCCTCTCCTACGAACACAATCTACGGGCCTGCTTGCTTAGCATACATTCAGATTCCCTGAATGGCAGGAGGAGAGAGCAAGCTCTTCTCTGCCCCTCGGAGGGAGTGAGCGATGCAAGCAGGCAGGCCTGAGGATCAGATGGGGGAGGAGGTTATAGAGAAAGAGAGGTGCAGGGTGAGCGAGGTTCAGGGATTGAGGGAAGAAGAGAGAGGCCAATGTCCAAGCTGGCTTTTTTTTTTTTTTTGCTGGGGAGCCGTGGAGAATTGGCTGTTTATTCATGACTTTTCAGGCCCTGATAAAGGCCTTGAAGTCCTTTTCCTATTTGCTTTCTGCTTCTCAGCAACCTCCAGCAAGGCATTCTGCCAACAGTGAGAATCCCGAAGCCACTTCAGAAAATGCTGTCACCTTCTCACAGGTTTTAAACATCTCTGCTACATCTTATAATGTGAATGAATGTTAGTTTTTCTTGCTAATATACAATACCTTATCTGAAGCCATTTATATTTTGAGAACTTGCTTAGTTAAAGTTCATCTTTATCTCTTGGAAAGCCATAAGCTCTTTTCCTTTCAACACCTAAGCCATATGCTCTGTCTTTGCCATCCAGTCCAATTAATGCAAGGATGGTTAATTGAAAACATTGGATTGTACCTAATATAGAGCATTTTGGTCATGCCTTTCTGAATCATTTTCATTGAATGGTTCTGTTTCCAAAGTGCTATGCTGGTTGATATTAATACTTAATTTTTCCTTTAGAGTTTTCATAGCAACCATCAACTGATTACAAACTGGCTAAAAGACAGGAAACAGAGAGTAGGATTAAATGGACAATTTTCTCAGTGGAAGGGAGTGGGCAGTGGAGTGCCTCAGGGATCTGTATTGGGACCCTTACTTTTCAATATATTTATAAATGATCTGGAAAGAAATACGATGAGTGAGGTAATAAAATTTGCAGATGATACAAAATTGTTCAGAGTAGTTAAATCACAAGCAGATTGTGATAAATTGCAGGAAGACCTTGTGAGACTGGAAAATTGGGCATCGAAATGGCAGATGAAATTTAATGTGGATAAGTGCAAGGTGATGCATATAGGGAAAAATAACCCATATTATTTTTAGGTTCCCTATTAGGTTCCATATTAGGTGCTACCAGCCAAGAAAGAGATCTAGGCGTCATAGTGGATAACACATTAAAATCGTCGGTTCAGTGTGCTGTGGCAGTCAAAAAAGCAAACAGAATATTGGGAATTATTAGGAAGGGAATGGTGAATAAAACGGAAAATGTCATAATGCCTCTGTATCGCTCCATAGTGAGACTCCACCTTGAATACTGTGTACAATTCTGGTCACCGCATCTGAAAAAAGATATAATTGTGATGGAGAAGGTACAGAGAAGGGCGACCAAAATGATAAGGGGAATGGAACAGCTCCCCTATGAGAGAGACTAAAGATGTTAGGACTTTTCAGCTTGGAGAAGAGACGGCTGAGGGGGGGATATGATAGAGGTATTTAAAATCATGAGAGGTCTAGAACGGGTAGCTGTGAATCGGTTATTTAGTCTTTCAGATAATAGAAAGACTAGGGGGCACTCCATGAAGTTAGCATGTGGTACATTTAAAAGTAATCGGAGAAAGTTCTTCTTCACTCGACGCACAATTAACTCTGGAATTTGTTGCCAGAGGATGTGGTTAGTGCAGTTAGTATAGCTGTGTTTAAAAAAGGATTGGATAAGTTCTTGGAGGAGAAGTCCATTACCTGCTATTAATTAAGTTGACTTAGAAAATAGCCATTGCTATTACTAGCAATGGTAACATGAAATACTTAATTTTTGGGTACTTGCCAGGTTCTTATGGCCTGGATTGGCCACTGTTGGAAACAGGATGCTGGGCTTGATGGACCTTTTGGTCTGACCCAATATGGCATATTCTTATGTTCATATGTAAATGAATTCTTTGCTTCCATGTTTACTATTAAGGATATTGGGGAGATATTGGTTCCGGAGACTGTTTTCAAGGTGATGATTCAAATGAACTGAATCAAATCACTGTGAACCTGACAGATTGACAAATTGAAGAGTAGGAAATCACTTGTACTGGGTGGTATACAATCCAGGGTTCTGAAAACTCAAAAATGACATTTCAGATCTATTAGTAAAAATGTGTAACCTATCATTAAAATCGTCCATTGTACCAGAAGACTGGAGGGTGGCCAATGTAATCCCTATATTTAAAAAGGGCTTCAGGGGTGATCTGGGAAACTATAGACTAGTGAGTGTGGCTTCAGAGCTGGGAACAGAAGTGGAACCAAAATCACAGAACATATAGAAAGTTATGGTTTAATAGAACACAGCCAGCATGGATTTACCCAAGGGAAGTCTTGCCTCACAAATCTGCTACAGTTTTCTTTGAAGGGGTGAATAAACATTGGATAGAGATGAACCAGTAGATGTAGTGTATTTGGATTTTCAGAAGGCATTTGACAAAGTCCTTCATGAGAGGCTTCTAAGAAAACTAAAAAATCATGGAATAGGAGGCGATGTCCTTTTGTGGATTGCAAACTGGTTAAAAGACAAGAAATAGAGAGTAGGTTAAATGTCAGTTTTTTCTCAGTGGAAAAAGTAAACAGTGGTGTGCCTCAGGGATCTTTACTTGGACTGGTGCTTTTCAATATATATATATATATAAATGATCTGGAAGGGATACAGTGGGTGAGATGATCATATTTGCAGATGACACACAATTATTCAATTAGTTAAATCATAAGTGGATTGTAATAAATTGCAAGAGGACCTTGCAAGACTGGAAGATGGGCATACAAATGGCAGATGACATTTAATGTGGACAAGTACAAGGTGATGTATAAAGGGGAAAAATAACCTATGCTATAGTTACACGATGCTAGGTTCCATATTAGGAGTTACCACCCAGGGAAAAAATCTAGGCATCATAGTGGATAATACATTGAAATGGTTGGCTCAGTGTGCTGCGGCAGTTAAAAAAGCAAATATAATTTTAGGAATTATTAGGAAGAGAATGGTGAATAAAATGGAGAATGGCAATGCCTCTCTATTGCTCCATAGTGAGATCACACCTTGAGTACTATATGCCATTCAGGTCACTGCATCTCAAAAAAGATATAGTTACACTGGAGAAGTTACAGAGAGCGGCAACCAAAATGATAAAAGGGTTGGAACGGCTCTCCTATGAGGAAAGGCTAAAGAGTTTAGGGCTGTTCAACTTGGAAGAGAGACACCTAAGGAGAAGGATATGATAGAGGTCTGTAAAATTGTGAGAGGACTAGAACCGGTAAATGTGAATCTGTTATTTACTCTTTCAGATAACAGAAGGACTAGGGGGCACGCCATGAAGTTAGCAAGTAGCACATTAAAAACAAATCAGAAAAAACTATTTTTCATGCACTACACAATTAAACTCTGTAATTCATTGCTGGGTGATGTGGTTAGGGCAGTTAGTGTAGCTGGGTTTAAAAAAGTTTGGATAAGTTCCTTGAGGAGAAGTCCATTAACTGCTATTAATCAAGTTGACTTAGGGAATAGCCACTGCTATTACTGGCATTAGTAGCTTGAGATTAATTTAATGTTTAGGTATTTGCCAGATACTTGTAACCTGGATTGGCCACTGTTGGAAACAGGATGCTGGGCTTGATGGACCCTTTTTCTGACCCCGTATGGCAACTTCTTAGGTCCTTATCTGCAAGATTTCCATACAGATCTGGTTTACTAAAATGCATTCACAAGATGCCAATGACATTTCACAAGAACTCTATGGAAGACATTGACATTAAGTCCAATTGTAATCAAGGACCTAAGTCTTGCAAATCAAAAATTAGCACATATTCTTAGCCAGGAGTTCATTAGATAAAACTTAGTCACACCTTGATATTCTCTCTCCTGTACGTATGATTGAAAGTAGTACTTCAGGATCTTGAAATATTTTGGTCTTAATTCACACTGACTTTTTCTTGCTTTATAAAACAGTCCAAATCTTGCATTTGTATTTCTTAACTGCTCATGCATTGCCAGAAGCTGTCTTTTTCTGTGCTTGACTTTATTTAGATCTGCAGCAATTAAAATGTTCTCTCCTTTCCACTGTCCAGGTGCCCCCATACCTCAGTGTTTTTCAGGATTTCCAGTAGCTGAAGGTATTTTAAGATATAAATTGCCATTTGTCTTGTGTATTCTTCATTTCTGATATGATGGAATGGCTGTCTTTCAGTCTAAAAATCCTTCGACAACTGAATTTCAAGGCGTTGTGGCAAAAATGTGAAATTTAAAGGGACTAGATCCTTGTTTTCCACCTTCTCAGGAATACCCCAGATTCTCAACTTGTTTCTCAGACTTCTGTTTGCATTTTCAAAGTCCCTTTTTCAGTTGAGCAATGATTTTGACTGGCTTGTAACAGTGTTTCAATATCTTCCATCAAGGAAATCCTTTCTATCAGTTCATGCACTTTTCTTTTGAAATTAGAGACTTGCACTACCTTTCTGTTTCTCTAGGTGCACCATGATGCTCCGTCATTAGACCCTTAGAGATCGCAGCTCCTTCTTGAGCCTGGTAAGGGGAGGTTTCAGTTTCATCGACAGGAGCCATGTTTTGTTCTGTTTAGACCCTGTGTCACCGCAAAATCCACTTCTCTTGTGCCTGCCTTACCATTGGCCATGACAGTTACTTTCTAAATATTTGGAAGAGACAGAAGTTTGCATTTCTTGATTTTAATTTTTTTTTCTAGTTCAATTTATTTTTGTTGTTCTGCCTTTTCGACAATCAATCTAGGTGGTTGACTTGTTCCACAGAGACTAGATCTTTTACAAGTCTATCCAGCTTGATGCTTTCTAGCACTCCTCCTAGCCTCCCCCCCATTATACATTGCTTTTGTTCTGGAGTTATGGGGACTTCTGTATGTGCTTACCTGGATGTTGACCTTATAAAATATGGGTCCCGTCAGTTGATGAAATACCGATTTGTTCTCCATGATGTGAGTATATTACACCGAGTTATTAATGTTTCAGTGACTCAGACCTCATTTTGCAGTGTGAGCATTCAGTATACAGTATCTTATGAAATATTATGCCGGGATTAACAATTTTGTGTGTCTGCCACGGGACACTCAGTATTGGTAAAGAGATAGCTTGAAGGCCTTGCGTTTTAGCCTGAGCTTTGCTGGAGCATGTGTGGAAAATTTTGAAAACTGAGAACGTAAATTTCTAATTGAAGTGAGCATGAACAATTAGTTTGCACATAAATATATATTAAGCAATTTCAAAATTGTGCAAGCAGTAGGACTTGTGCAGTGATTGCCCATTTTTTGTTTCTTTTTGGCTCTGCTCTTACTGGAAGCTTACACCCGCCTTTGGTGCTGATTTCAACGATACTGGTTAAGGTGGTGAGGAAATGTCACATGGAAACCAGGGGTAGGTGGGGGGGGGGGCAATTCTTAGACATGGTGGGAAGACTTACATTTATGTTGGGGGGGGAAATACCTTGGTGCTAATTCAGCCTGTGTTAGTAACCAAAGCGTTGTTTTAGTACAAAAATAGGGAGCTGTGGTTGCTGGCCCCTGGCCAAGGACTTTCTCTGCCCTGGCTGGGCCCTAGGTGAAAGGGTGGAAGAGGGTTAAGATATTAATTAGGGAAAACCTCTCTATGGTTGCGAGTGAAGACTCACAGTGCCATAGCCTGAGTTGAAGCTGGTCACAATTTTGATTTGGAACCTCCAAAGGAATAGGAGAAAACTGCCGGGCTAGTTGACTAAATAGTCAGCCTGGTATGTCCAGGGCCAGCGCGTCCATTAGGCGAACTTCGGCGGTCGCCTAGGGTGCTGAGCCACAGGGGGTGCCAAAGAGCAGCCACGTGGTGCCGCAAAGAGAAATAGAGACTGTGTGCTTCTCAGGGCAGCGTGCTGCTCGCGGCCCTGAGAAGCACACAGTCGGCACAGAAACAGGTAGGGGGGACGGACGGCAGCGCAAAGGTCGCCTAGGGCACCCAATACCCTTGCACCGGCCCTGGGTATGTCTGTAATTGCTTTCACTAGATTGTCAGTAGTTTTGCTTGTGTATTCTTAAATATCACCTGCTTGCAGTCTTGCTCGCACTTTTTTTTTTTTTTTTTTGGAAGGTAGGATTGTGAGTCTTAAGGGTAGATTTTTTAAAAAAGCGCGATCGCGTACTTTTGTTGGCGCAGCAGGCGCAAACAAAAGTACGCAGGATTTTATAAGATACGCGCATAGCCGCGCGTATCTTATAAAATCCTGGATCGGCACGCGCAAGGCTGCCGATTTTGGGCAGCCTGCGCGCGCCGAGCCGCGCAGCCTGCCTCCGTTCCCTCCGAGGCCGCTCTGAAATCGGAGCGGCCTCAGAGGGAACTTTCTTTCGCCCTCCCCTCACCTTCCCCTCCCTTCCCCTTACCTTTGTCCCTAGATTTACGCCTGCGAGAAGCAGACGTAAATCTACACGCGCCAGCGGACTGCTGGCGCGCCGTCATCCGACCCGGGGGCTGGTCCGGAGGCCTGGACCACGCCCCCGGTCCTGCCCCCGAAACGCCACGTCCACCCCCGAAACGCCGGGTCATCCGGCCCCGCCCCCGACACGCCCCCTTCAAAAAAACCCCGGGACCTTCGCGCGTCCTGGGCTCTGCGCGCGCCGGCAGCCTATGCAAAATAGGCTGCCGGCGCGCGAGGGCCCTGCTCGCGTAAATCCGGGCGGATTTACGCGAGCAGGGCTTTTAAAATCCGCCCATTAGTTTTTGGTGTTTTTTTTTTTTTTAGTTACATAGAAATTCAGTTAACCATTCTGCATAGATTAACCAGATATGACTAATCGAGTTTCATCAAAATTTGTTTTTTCTTTCTTATGACACAGTCTGTAAGCAATATGCCACACTTACAGGTGAATTTTCAAAGGAGTTACGCATGTAAATGTAACATACTATCTTAGCAACTTTCAAAAGCCCATTTACCAAATTTTAAATGTGTGACTGCTTTTGAAAATCAGGCTCTTAGCGTGCAGGCATACAGATTTTATCAAATTTTTCACATATAGCTAGAGCTGGTGGTAATGTTTGTCTTATTACGCCAGGAACAGACTTTGTACTTATAAATTGTCCCCTTTTAGGAAAGAAACCTTGTATGGTCCTTCTTTTTTTTTTTTTTTTAGTGACTGGGGGTGAAGGAGCCCATGCAACTAGACAGTGAGACCACCATTAGGGTCAGCGCCCAGGGACAGTGCTCAGTTTGTGAGTTCATTTCTATATTTTAAATCTAGTACTTGCATTTGTTTTCATTTGCAAGCTTTCCCAGTGTTGATCTCACCGTAAACAGCCCTCTCCCTTCCCCCTACCTTCCCAAAAACTGCCTTTTCTTTGGTTCCAGAAACTATAAAATTACTTCCAGGTGCAGCAGAGAAGCGCAAAAAGGAAACTTTTCGATAGTCCGTCATCGCAAATGGAATTTGTCACCCATCATTGCCACCTTTCAAACTTGTCATCAAAGCTGCATCATCATATTAGATGAGGCACTGGTAAATCTGTGTTGTAAATCAGGCAGTTAAAACTCACATTGTGTATGTGAATATCTGATAATCCATCAAAGGGGGAAGCCTCTCGCGGTACCGACTGTGACCCCCCTCATAGAGTTGGGAAAGGGAATGCAGTGCTTAAGACTGTTAGAGATGCCAGGTATACAGCTTTTGGGAAATTGACAGCTAACTTTTTTTTTTTTCTTTAGTTTTCTAACCTGACAAAATTAAAAAAAAAAAAAATTTGAAAATTTTGGCTGCAATTTATTGATAAGTGTAGGGTGGGCATGGGGAACCATTTCTGAGCACGGCATCCATTTTAGTTAAGGTTTGACCCTGGTCTGCATAGAAGTCTTGTGTGCTGAGTGAGAGAGAGGGATTGCATGGCATCCTTAATAGAAATATTATCATGCAGGAGCAAGAAAACATGTCTGCTGTGCATTTTCTTTTCCTGTCCAGCATAGACCACTCTTCCGCTCTTCAAGAAGCAAAGCATAGTCTGTTACGCTCCGGATTCTGATATCAGCTACCTTTATCCTCCCCATCCCAGCTTTCTTCTGGGTTACGCAGAATTTGGATAAAGCGAAAGGAAAGAGATGTGCAGAGTGTTTTGTTTTGGTTTTTTTTTTGAGCTGGGGATCAGAACATGTTGTCTTCTTAGTGGTGGCTGTTTTTAGACAGGCCTATGTTCACATTAGCTGAATGATGGTTTTCTTTTTTTTTCCCTGTTTCAGACCACCTTGGCACATATCATAGCCAAAACCAGCAAGAAGAACGGTACCAGGTTTGTGACTTTGTCGGCAACAAGCGCGTCCACGAATGATGTCAGGGAGGTCATAAAACAGGCTCAGAATGAACTGCGGCTCTTCAAGAGGAAGACCATCCTTTTTGTTGATGAGATTCACCGTTTCAACAAACTGCAGCAGGTACTGGGCCAGCTCAGCCCACACAAACAGAAAAGCCATCCTTACTGTGGGACAGGTTGAAAGTGACTGCCTAATGCTGGGCCTTTTATTGTTTTCGTAAGCAGTTTCACAGAGCCATGCATGCGTTTAGCAAAGTATGTGCACTCCCTAGATTATGAGAGGGCTGTGATCTAGTACTCACAGCATTCCATGCCAAGGGGGCATGCCTGAGAATGCAGGTTCAAATCCCCCCTCTCCCAAAAACCTGCTGTAACTTTTAGCAGTTCACTTTATCTTCCTGTGCTTCTTTCCTCACCTCTTCCAGGGCCTTGTATACTAAGAGTGCACAAAAATGTACTTTGCTGCAAGTATATTAAAGTAATGATAAATCATTGAACTGCAGCCGCTGAACAAGGAGCTGTTAAAAACCGACAATTGACGGTCGAGAAAGACCCTATGGCCCATAAAGTTGGGATGGATGCTGGGAAATGTAGTCCTGCACTGTCTTTCCTGTCTGAGTTTTATGGGAATTGTGGGAAATGTAGTCTTAGGGCGTGGGTGTTGCAATTGGCTAATTAATAAAGCCATGTCCAGTTCCATTCATAAAAACCAAAATGGGTAACTCTGCAGCCTCTCAGAGAGACTGGGGAGCAGGGGGAGGGGAAAAAGGAGGGGAGAGCAGGGAAGTGGGAGAAGGAAAGAGGGAAAAGGGAGAGATTCTGGGGACAGAGCAGGGTGAGGAGGGAGGGAGACTGGGAAGGATCAGGGAGAGGGTAAGGAAGAGAGAGGATGTGAGAGAGAGCCCCCTCTGACTGCTGCCCCCTGCCTCCCCTGCCGGGCTCCGACAGCAGGAGCTGATGCTGCACACAAGGCTGCAGGATTCAGGATCAGCTGGGACTGTACTCTCAGGAATATTGGGACTGGCAGACTGGGAGCTCAGATTCATAGATCATAGCTGGAAGGAGAGCATCAGCTTGATGAGGAAGGAAGCAATCCTGTAGCTAGGACCTGCTCTCAAGATGATGTAGTATCTTCTAGCACTGAGAATAGTTCTCCAGGAGCACGGGCCCAGGAGGGAAGACTGGGAGCTCAGATTCATACATTAGAACAGTGGTCCCCAACCTGTCCTGGAGGGCCACCAGCCAGTCGGGTTTTTGGATATCCACAATGAATATGCATGAGAGAAATTTGCATGTTATGGAGGCAGTGCATGCAAATTTTCTCTCATGCATATTCATTGAGGATATCCCAAAAACCTGACTGGCTGGTGGCCCTCCAGGACAGGTTTGGGGACCACTGCATTAGAACATAAGAAATTGCCATGCTGGGTCAGACCAAGGGTCCCTCAAGCCCAGCATCCTGTTTCCAACAGAGGCCAAACCAGGCCACAAGAACCTGGCAAGTACCTAAATACCAAGAAGATCCCATGCTACTGATGCATACCCATTCCCTTCCTAATAATTCCTAACATTCTGTTTGCTTTTTTGACTGCTGCAGCACACTGAGCCGACTATTTTAAAGTATTATCCACTATGATGCCTAGATCTTTTTCCCTGGGTGGTAGCTCCTAATATGGAACCTAACATCGTGTAACTACAGCAAGGGTTATTTTTCCCTATATGCATCACCTTGCACTTGTCCACATTAAATTTCATCTGCCATTTGGATGCCCAATCTTCCAGTCTTGCAAGGTCCTCCTGTAATGTATCACAGTTTGCTTGTGATTTAACTACTCTGAATAATTTTGTATCATCCGCAAATTTGATCACCTCACTCGTCGTATTCCTTTCCAGATCAGAAAATTGATCATTTAATCCTACTCTTTGTTTCCTTTCTTTTAACCAGTTTGTAATCCACGAAAGGACATCGCCTCCTATCCCATGACTTTTTAGTTTTCGTAGAAGCCTCTCATGAGGGACTTTGTCAAATGCCTTCTGAAAATCCAAATACACTACATCTACCGGTTCACCTTTATCCACATGTTTATTAACCCCTTCAAAAAAAAAAATGAAGCAGATTTGTTAGGCAAGACTTCCCTTGGGTAAATCCGTGTTGACTGTTCCATTAAATCATGTCTTTCTATATGCTCTACGATTTTGATCTTGAGAATAGTTTCCACTATTTTTCCCGGCACTGAAGTTAGGCTCACTGGTCTATAGTTACCTGGATCGCCCCTGGAGCCTTTTTTAAATATTGGGGTTACATTGGCCACTCTCCAGTCTTCAGGTACAATGGATGATTTTAATGATAGGTTACAAATTTTAACTAAAGTTTAGTGTTAGAGCTGCAGATTTACTTATTGTCCCCCTTCCAGTTATTAGTTTAAATTTGATCATGGTATGATCACTGTTGCCAAGTGGCCCCACCACCGTTACCTCTCTCACCAAATCCTGCGTTCCACTAAGAATTAAATCTAAAATAGCTCCCTCTCTTGTTGGTTCATGAAGCAATCATTTATTACATCCAGGAACTTTGTCTCTAGCAAGTCCTGATGTTACATTTACCAAGTCAATATTGGGGTAATTGAAATCTCCCATTATTATTGCACTGCCAAATTGGTTTGCTTCCCTGATTTCTTTTAGCATCTCATCTGTCTGACCATTTTGTCCAGGTGGACGGTAGTATACTCCTATCACTATACTCTTCCCCAACACACATGGGATTTCTACCCATATAGATTCTACTGAGCATTTAGTCTCTTGTATGATCTTTATCCTGTTGGACTCTGTACCCTCCCGGACATAAAGTGCCACACCCCCACCAAGTTGATCCTCCCTATCATTGCGATATAATTTGTACCCTGATATAGTACTGTCCCATTGGTTATCCTCCTTCCACCAAGTTTCTGTGATGCCAATTATGTAAATCTCATCATTTGCTGCTGTACACTCTACCTCTCCCATCTTACTTTTGGCATTGGCATACAGACATTTCAAAGTGTGTTGTTTTAACAACCTGCTTTTCAGTTGTTTGGGATAATTCAGAAATCATTTGTTTTGGTGATTTTTTACATATAGGCATATGGACTATGTTTGCTTTTAATGGAACCTCACTGTTGGGATGCCCTAACTCCCCTGTTCCATTAGTATCCTTCAAGGATACATTTCTCCGAACCATGCACTGCTGAGTGACTGTCTGCTTTCCCCCTTGTTCTAATTTAATAGCTGCTCTATTTCCTTTTTGAAAATTAGTGCCAGCAGCTTGGTTCCACTCTGGTTAAGGTGGAGCCCATCCTTTCGGAAAAGTCTCCCCTTTCCCCAAAAGTTTCCCCAGTTCCTTACAAAGCTGAATCCCTCTTCCCTGCACCATCGTCTCATCCACGCATTGAAACTCTGGAGTTCTGCCTGCGTCTGGGTACCTGCACTTGGAACAGGAAGCATTTCAGAGAATGCCAACCTGGAGGTTCTGGGTTTTAGCTTCCTATCTAAAAATCCTAAATTTGGCTTCCAGAACCTCTCTCCCACATTTTCCTATGTGGTTGGTGCCCACATGTACCACGACAGCCGGCTCCTCCCCAGCACTGTCTATAATCCTATCTAGGTGACGCGTGAGGTCTGCCACCTTCGCACCAGGCAGGCAAGTTACCAGGCAGTCCTCACTTCCACCAGCCACCCTGCTATCTACATTTCTAATCAAATCACCAACTATGATGGCCGGCCTAACCCTACCCTCCTGGGCAGTATCCCTGGGAGACTTGTCCTCAGTGCGAGAGGACAATACATCACCTGGAGAGCAGGTCCTTGCTATAGGATCACTTCCTGCTAACCAGGGTGATGTTCTCCTACAATGAGCAGGAGAAACTCTCTGTAATCCAAAGCCGCAGCCAGGTTAATGCGACTCCAACATTGCTCTATGCTTCAACGGCAAGAGGAAATGTGGAAAATAGGATTTGCATTCACAAAAAAGAGGGGAGTGGCTTGCTTGTTACGGCAGTTACTACCCCAAACCAAATAATGCCTGATACTTCACTTTCACTGCATATCCAGCATAGCTCACTGCTTCAACGGCAGGGGGGAATGAAGAAAAGATGATTTATATTCAGACAATAACCAACAAGGACTGAATTACATAGTCTGGATAAGCAAATAAGCGTGGGTGTAGCTTGCTTGTTACGGTGGTTACTTCCCCGAATCAATTAAGCATGATACTGCACTTGGAATACAATCCAGCGCAGCTCACTGCTTCAACAGCAGGGGGGAATGAAGTAAAGTGGAATTATACTCAGACAACCAACAAGGACTGAATTGCACAGGCTGGGTAAACAAATAAGCGTGGGAGTAGCTTGCTTATTGCAGCAGTTACTACCCCTAACCAATTAGCTAGATACTTCACATAGATGCAACTCCAGCACTACTCTCTACAGCAATGGCGGGGGTGAAAGTGAAATAGAACCAAAAAGTTACTAAGGGCCAAGAGTAACAGAAGTATGAGAAAAAATAAGTGTGAAAGTTTGCTGGGCAGACTGGATGGGCCGTTTGGTCTTCTTCTGCCTTCATTTCTATGTTTCTGTAACAGTAAAATTAGTGGCACCACACTTGTACTGTACAGCAAAACTAGTGCTGCCTACAGATTTCAGAAATTCAGAAGACAGAGCAGTGTGAATACTGTGAGTACCTAAAGGGAACACTTGAATATCCACAGATGCACATTCATAAAGCATCAGGCACCAAATGGTTTAATCATAGCTCTCCAAAGTTATTAGTATATTGTTTGAGTCTGTTGATTAGTGTACATACAACAGCAATTATTCAAAAAGTGTCCAAAATGAAGGACATACTTCCCCCTGCTGAAGCAAGCCAGCATCCGAATCCTTGGTGTATCCGGTACCGCATGAAGAGGAAAATCATGCTTAGCTGCCGAGATGAAAACATCTCAAGCAGGCTGCATGTTGACGTATATGGCCCGTGTCAGGAAAAGAGCTTTCGTCTAAAACATGGCAGAAAAACACTCCCTCGTAGTACATGCATGTCAGCTGTCAAATGCTACCACAGGAAAATGTAAAGGGGGATATGTTTTGTACCCATGAGTTAACCAAAGGTCTGCATGCCACTAGGCACATCCCCAGTCATGCAGAATGGATGTCTTCTGGGATTCCCCTTATGGTAAACGAAGCTATTCTATGTCTCCCATACCACATTCCCAATCCACATTTCACTTTGGAGCCACTCCAAAATGCCATCTATCTTATAAGAAGAAACGACTGTCTTTTTTTGGGGGGGGGGGGGGGGGGGGGATAAGCAGTCTAAATATTCTCATCCAATCCAGAATGTATGCATCACGATATAAGCAAGTGCGCTAAAAAGGAGTGGCTCCCTGCATGTTTTAGAAGACACCTTCCCAGACACAGACTGTGTACACGGAAACTCAGCCCGCTTCCCATATTTTTCACCTCTGCAGTTCATCATGATTTTCATCTTCATAAGCTATCGGGTGCCCTGAGGCCTTGTGCATTTTCTGCCTTCAGTGCAGGAATGCATTGCCTTCTTATTGTATAGATCAGTTTTGGGTATTTTTGAATACTTGTTGCATGGATGCTAATTCATTGCATCAAATAATATACCAAAAACTTTGGGGAACTATGATTAAACTATCCAGCACCTGATGCTTTGTGGTGCACCTGTTTCACCTCAGGTAATTCTATGCCAAGCAAAACAAAAATATGCACCAAAAACTAAAACTTATGCCTTTGAAATGATTCAAGGATAAAAGATTCTTTAAATACACTGGGCCTTTTCCATGTAGGGCCTTATAGGCAATTGATAGTGCTTTAAAATGGGCCCAGAAAGACTTTAGTGACCAATACAATTCTTTTAAACACAGAATAATATGATCATAAAATGTAATACTAGTTACCAAATGGACAGCCACATTCTGGACTCTGAAGCTTTTTAATTATTTTTTTGAGCAGTACCAACATACAGCACGGTACAATAATTATTCTAGCCTAGTTATTAGAGCAGGACTCTGCTTTTCTAGATCTGCTTTATCCACAAAATGGCCTTAATTGGCAAATCTTTCCCATTTGAATAAAGCAGCTTTTAACCATGTATTCATATTTAAAGATAAATCTATAACAACCCTCAAGCTGCATACTTTTGAGCTGAGAGAATGAGTAACTCATCTAGCAGTGGATGCACAGTTTGCTCTCAATAAGCAGGTCTGAATTAGCCATTACATGTGGGTCATATCATCCAGCAGCACTGATCGAATGTGTCTCTCCAAGCTTGAGGAGATTTGAGCTCTATTGAGCTTGTGTGGGAGGTCCCGCATGGGTGTTGCCTCAAGAGCCTCCTCAGCATTGAATTTAACGATGTAATTGACTCTGTAGGGAGATGAGCGGTATTCCATGGCTAATTCACTCTATCTACAGAAAACATAATTTAAGTAATCAAATTTTGTTTTTTTCCATCAATAAGCAGGCTGAATTAGCCATTTCATATGGGAAGTCCCAAGCTAAAGGTTGCAGTGGAGCGATACTTAATAAGCAACCTGGACTCCTCCATGAAGAGTGGACTACAGCGAGAACAGATTGCACAAAACTGCTTGCTATATGTCCTTGAAAGGTTATCAAGACAGTAATGGGAGGTGAATGTGTGGACTGAAGCCCATGTCGCAACTTTGCATCATCATAATCATCATTTATTTATTACATTCTGATCTCACTTGCTGGAAAAGCGAGTGCTACAGAATAAACTGAGCAATTACGACAACAAAGGGCTAAGCCAATGAGCAATGCATGAAATACAGTAATGGTGCAAGGCATACAATACAAGTCAACATAATGACTGCAAGTAGGAACCAGCCCGATTTCAGACTAACTTAACCTAACAGGGCAGTAGATCTAGCAGCAACAACATGCAATCAGGGAGAAGATCAGGCAAGTTATGAGCTGAGCAACGGTGACAACAAAGGGTTAAATCAATGAGCAATGCAAGAAATACAGTAACAGTGCAAGGGATTTAATTACACTTCAACAGCAAAGACTATATAGTAGGAACAATCCAGATTTCCTAACAGAACAGTAGATATAGCAGCAGTAACATGCATGCAGAGAGAAGTTTGGGCATATTAGGGGTAACATGCTTCCCTTAGGAGCTGAAGGCCTCCATGAATAGCCAGGTTTTCAGTTTGTTTTTTTGTAGGTCAGGAGAGCATCTGTTGTCCAGTGGCAGGGAATTTCAAAGATCTGGGGCTGAGCCAGTAAAGGATCTTCTTGTGCTGATGAGCTGGATTTCCTTGGGGGCAGGCACTATCAGGTGTTAAGAGCTGTGATCCGTGGCACTTACCCCCAATGCTGGTCAGTCTCAGTGCAGCTGGAAGCCGCCAGAGCATCCTAGCCTTCCCATAAATGCGTGCACGCATAATATGCACACAGTGGCAGGAACCCCTGAGCGATGCCTCCAGGTGATGTCAGCCTCTTGGACTATTTAAGCCAAGGCTCTGCAGCATTTCCTCACCTCAGCAACAGGTCTTGTGCTTTGCAGTGCGTGTTGCCAGCAGCTCGAGTTCCTGCATCTTCAGGTTGCTTTCTCCTGCCTGGCCTCATCTTGTCCTTGTCATGTTCTGCTCTCCTTGTCTTCTTCTGCTTTCTTCATCCAGCCTGCCTTGTTTATCTCATCCAGTATCTTCAGTGTGTCTTTGTCCTCCCTTGGTTTGACTTTCCGGTTCTTGACCTTTGCCTGGACCTGATCACGTTTTTGCCTGCCACCTGGAAATGACCATGTTTTGTCTGCTGTCTGGACCTGATCTTCTGCCTGGATCTGACCGCGTCTTACAGCTTGCCCTGACCTTGGCCTGTCTCTTACTCTGTCTGCCCGTTGCCTGGCCTGACCTCTGTGAGTTACTGGACTCTTGCTCTTGTCTCTGCACTAGGAACCCGCCTACGACTTGCAAGCCACCAGAACCCAAGGGCTCAACCTGCAGGAGAGGGGCTGGTATAGATGAATCTCCAGTCTGTCCTGCTATAGGGCGTGTTTACCAGCTGCCAGCATAGGCCTCATAGGTTCACCTAAGAGACTATGTCAACTATGCTGCAGCACCAAGGGCTCATGCAAACCTTTACGTCAGGCAAGTATTTGGTAAGGTGCAGAGTGGGTGAGCTGGTGTGTACATGGAGATTCAGTTGGTCAGATAGCATGAGCCTGCCTTTTGAGAGCTTTGTAGGCTAGGACCAGAACTTTAAAGAGAGAGCACAGGGCAATCAGTAATGAGTACAGAGACTACAGAAGTGGAGTCACTGGATCAAACTTACTGGCATTGAGCAGTATCTGTGCCACAACATTCTGGATGAACTGCAAACAGTGGATAAGATTTTTGGGATGGCCCATGTAGAGGGAATCGCAGTAGTCTAGACAAGAGGCTTGAATGATGGTAGCATAGGCAGGTGCATCAAGGAGCAGACTGAGGTGACAAAGATGAAAAAAGTCAGCTTTGGCAACAGATCCTATTTGAGTTTCATAGTGAGCTTGAATCAAGGATGAAACCCAGATTGCGAACTTGGTGGCCATATTGTATCATGGATCCTTCCAAGAGTATTTTAGAGGATGTGGGAGGATTATATGATTTACCTGTCCAAAGTACTTCTGTTTTTTGTGGGTTTCAGGTTGTGGTGGTGCAACTAGTCAGTAATTTTCATCAGGCAGGTAAATAGATTCTGGATGGCTCACTCAGGGTCAATACCCAGGAGACAGAGAAGTTGAATGTCATCTGCATATTGCAAGACCTGATTAGCTTGCCCCAATGGAGCCAGGTAAATGTTGAAATGAATGGGGAGGGGATAGAGCCTAGGGAAACCCCACATGGAAGTGGGGTGGGATGGAGGAGGCTTGGCCTAAGGAGATGGTGTGAGTGCAGTCCTGGAGAAAATACTTGAACCAAACAAGAGCTGTGCCAGATATTCCTAGTTCTGCCTGATGGAATATGAGAATCTCATGGTCAACTGTGTCTAATGCTGCTGAGAAGTTCAGAAGTACTAGGAAAGCTTGCTGACCACGGTCTAGGTAAAGTCACAAGTCATCAGCCAAGCAGGCTAGGGATTATTAAGTGCTGTGGAAGGGTCTAAAGCCAGATTGTTGGATGTCCAATTTGTTAGTGGTGTAAAGGAGATCCATTAGTTCTCATAGGACTGCTTTTTTGATGAGTTTACTGAGGAAAGGGAGATTGGAGCCCGGACAGTAGTTACTGAGTTCACTAGGGTCAAGGTGAGATTCCTATAGAGTAAGTCTGACTACTGCATCTTGGAGGGTTTTTGGTATTTGCCCTTCTGTCTGTGAAGTGTTTATGATGGCCTGAATATAAGTGAGAAACCCAGCGTTGGCCTGTTTTAGCCAGGAAGAGCATAGATCTTTGGGGTAGGTCGTAGGCCTGAGATCTGTAAGGATGGAGCCACTTCACTAAGAGATAGGGATTGGAAGGAGGAGAAGGCCTGAGTAATTGGGTCTGGGTTAAGCTGGGTTAGGAGGATCTTGCTGTTTTGGTATTGAGCCCAGCTGTAACTTTGGAAATTTTGTGTTTGAAGAATTCTGTGAGTTTTGTTGCAGTAGGCATCTGTATGCAGGGACGAAAGTATGTGTACTGCCATTCCAATGAGTTTATTGTTTGTGCAGAAAAGTTCCCTTGGTGTGTTTGCTGCTTGGGAGATGGATTTGGAGTAATACGTTCTCTTAGCCTCAGTTATTGCCTTGCGATAGGTGGTCTGGTACTTTCTACATGTGTCTTTATCTGCTTGGGATTTTATTTTCACCAGCTGCATTAGTCTTCTGCCTGCTTGTTTAGTTCCTTCAGCTCAGGGGTGTACCAGGGATGGGTCTGGGGTTCCTAATCGTAGTGATGTTTGTTTTTTAAGATCAGAGTTCCAGTTGTCAATGAGAACCGAGATGGAGGTAGTTCCAGTGGGAGCAAAAGGGGACAAGGCCTGAAATTTCTGGAGTCAGGAGTGCTGTGGGTCTAATTAACTTCAAAGAAGATCTAGTAGTGATTGCTTTGGTTGGTGTGATTAAAATTTCTAGTTGAATCAGATAGTATTCAGTCCATAAGATAAGGATGACATGGCCTTGATCAAGAAGCTTTGTTGAGGAGTTGGACACATAAGAACGAAGTCCAATCTGATGTGTTAGTTCCATGATCAACTGCATGAGAGCAGGGAAGAAGTGACATCACTCACCCGAATGGCAGTGTGAGTCTCGAGCTTCCCGCTTAATAAGACATAAATCCCCCTCTAAGCACACCATCCATGGGTCTTTTGCTATTAAAACTGCAGGAACAGGAAGCATTTCAGAGAATGCCAACCTGGAGGTTCTGGGTTTTAGCTTCCTACCTAAAAATCCTAAATTTGGCTTCCAGATACTGCGATGTCGGTAAGGAAGAAAATCGCGGACCTCCGCCAATTTTCCTTTGAGGGGGAACCCCATAAACATAAGGAAGGCTTCGTAGAATCTGGGCATGGGGAGGCCGCGATTGCGGAGTGCCCCGAGCATCAGAGCGCGAGCTCCCCGGCAGCGGGAGGAGGCACGGTCGACCCAGAGTTTCAAGAGCAGACTTCAGGCTTGGTTTAAGGAAATTCGGGATGGAATAGGAGCACTTAAGTCTGAATTTCAGCAACCAGCAGCGGATCTGAGGCGCGAGCAAGAGGAGCTGGGAGAGTGGGTGGCCTCTGTGGAAAGCCAGGTGACAGAGCAGGAGACAGCATTAAAGTCAATGTGCTCAGAAATAGCTATGCTCAAACAAAATCAGGAAGACCAGAATATTTGGCTTGAGGATTTGGAGAATAGGTCGCGGCAGGGAAGCCTGTGCTTTCGTGGGATCCCAGAGGGAGATGCAAATGCAGACTGTGCAAAAGTGGTAAAGGATATTTGTCTGATTCTGCATGAGGACAAGGAAGCTGAGCCACAGGAAGAACCGAAAATCAATCTAGACTGTGCCCATCGATCACTGGCTAAACCGAGGGACAATGTCCCCAGAGACATTGCAGTAAGTTTTCATGAATTTCAACTTAAAGAAAAAATAATGATCTGCGAGGAGAATTACTGATTTACAATGGCATGGCAACCGAGCTGAAATTTTCCAAGATCTGTCTCCCATAACCATATGGAAACGGAGGGAGTTTCGTGAGCTACTCCAGGTGTTGAGAGCTGGAGAACATAGATATAAATGGCTATTCCCATTCGGCTTGCAATTTACCATTAATGGAACTACTTCAAGGGCACAGACGGTGGAGGCTGCGACAACCATCATGCAAGAAGCTGGGATTTTGAAGGGCGTGATGCAGCACCCTAAACAGGCAGAGCAGACCGGATTTTCCCAAGCAGCTCAACAAAGATGGCAGAGAGCAACACATGGCAGCAAGCACCTGAGACGCCACTCAGGAGGAGAGATAGGTACCAGAAGAGCAGATGCCTGAGACAATGCAATCTGGGCTTGCTTGATCCCAGCTGTTCGGCTCAAAGGCAAGCAGACGGTGCGGAGAGAACGCAGATAAGACCACGATTTAATTTCCACACTGGATGCGAAAGATCGGCTTAATATAGTCGCCAGTATCCTGTGGTAGTCTTCTTTTAGCCTCTGGAGAAATTGGTTTGACTAGGACAATGGTAGAAAGGGGATGTTCTGTTTAAATAATTTCATTTATAAAGGGGGGCCTCATGTGGCTATGAGATGGGTGTCTGTATTCCTTGGAGAGTGGGGGGGGGGGGAGATGGGAGGGAGGGGAGGAGGGGTTGCATGTGTGTAAGTGGTTGGGGCAGTGCTTATCTGATGCATGTGGCTTAACAGTTTACTCATAGATTGGACGGAGGCAGGAGGGTGGACACCTCTGTTTAACACTTTTCTGGAGCTATTGTGCGCTAAACCCAGGTTGTTTCGATTAATATGGCGGGAACACTTAAAATGATGTCCTGGAATGTTAAGGGGTTAAATACATACCAAAAAAGGAAAAGATTATTACAGGTTTCCCTTAACGCCAAAGTGGACATATTATTCTGACAAGAGACACACTTTAAAAAAAGGTATGAAAAGCTATTAGCATCACAGAATTTCCCTGCACAATACTTTGCAGCAGCCACCAGCAAGGGTAAATACAGTGGGGTGGGAATTCTTCTCTCCAAAAATCTAACAGCGGAGGTGCAGACTGTGATCCGGGACCAGGAAGGTAGATATCTACTTCTCAAAATCAAAATAGGTACACGGGTATACGTGTTAGTGAACATATATGCCCCCAATGTTGGGCAAGGACTCTTTTATAAACAAGATATCTGAGGTCATGCAGCAATGGGCAGAGGGATCGCTGATTGGCGGAGAAGACTTTAATCTGACCTGTTACCCTTATTTAGACACCAGTAAGGGAGATAAAACTCATTCCCGGACACATAGGAAATGTTTGAAGGCCTTCATGTGGGGTTGGAACCTAGTTGATATTTGGCGCTACCTACACGCTTCAGAACGAGATTTCACCTTCTACTCACAGGTTCATGGGACGTATTCTAGGATAGATATGTTCTTAGTAGATGAAGCACAGGTCAATTATGTACAGGACACTGGTATTGATGTGCTCACTTGGTCAGATCATGCCGCTATTAGGCTTACTTTGAAGGAACTGGGAAGACAGGGGGAAGTGCGGTATTGGCTCAATGAGAGTCTACTTGACGATAATCCATACGAAATACAACTGAAACAAGAGATGGAACAATATCTAGTAGAGAATGATACTGGAGATGTATCTCCCAACACCATCTGGGACTGTTTTAAAGCGGTGGCCAGAGGCAAGCTTATTGCTAGGGCTGCTTTTGTAAAAAAGGAGAAGGAGAGTCAAAGATTTAATATCTTGCGACAATTTAGGTGCCTTGGAAATTAGAAATAAAAGAAAACTGTATTCTAAAAGAACGGATATCTACCTAACAGACATTACCCTAACACAGTTGCAGGCCAAGCAGCAGGATATTTTAAATAGAGACATCTAAGAACTTGAGGTCGCTCGAGCAATTCAGGATCTAAAACTAGGCAAATCTCCCGGGGTAGACGGATACACAATGGGGTTCTATAAGAAATTAACTACTATAATATCTAGCCCTCTCACCAGAGCTTTTAATAACCTTCTGAAAGAAGGGTTAATCACTTAAGATGCTATCTAAGCGGGGATAACTATTTTGGCAAAGCCAGGCAGGGACCCAACGCATTGCGGGTCATATAGATCTATTTCCCTTATAAATCTAGACCTAAAAATTCTAGCTAAGGTGCTAGCTAATCGCCTAGGTGGAGTAGCAACTCACTTGATCCACCTGGACCAAACTGGGTTCGTACGTGGTGGGCTTGCTGCTGATAACACGAGGAGGGAAATAGATCTGATCTGGTGGGGACAAGAGGCTAAAATTCCCTTAGTACTCCTTACGGTCAATACCGAAAAGGCATTAGACATGGTCCACTGGGACCTCCTACTAGCAGTGGTGGAAAAGATGGGAATGGGAGGGAATTTTTCTACATGGATTAAAAGGCTCTATCATAATCCTAATGCTTGTACTAAAGTCAATGGCGGCTACTCTAAAACATTTAAGATCGAACGCGGTACCAGGCAAGGCTGTCCCCTTTTGCCTCTCCTTTTCGCTATCTACTTGGAGCCACTAGCGGCAGCCATCAGGGCTGAGGCAGCGGTTAGGGGGGTGCGAGTGGGGGAGCAGGAATACAAGCTCTCAATGTTCGCGGACGATATTCTATTCACAATAACACGTCCCGATGAGTCATTAGCACCTCTGGTACTCGAGCTAACCAGATTTAGTGCAGTTTCTGGGTACCAACTAAACGCGGACAAATCTGAGCGTTTAAACATAACAGTACCGGTATTCCAATTCGAGGGACTGAAAAAGAATTTCCCCTTCAAAGTGGTTCATAAGCATCTGAAATATCTTGGAGTGAAAATAGGCCCTAAATTAGAAAATTTGTTTGCGATCAGCTATGGGGAACTGTGGCCAAAGTTATTACAGGATTTGCAGATTTGGGATGGAAAGGGACTTTCTTGGTTGGGGAGAATCTCCATGGTTAAAATGAACATCTTATCTAGATGTAATTATTTATTTCAAACATTGCCCATTGAGATACCTGCAATCTCCATCAAACAGTGGCAGAGGAAGTTACTCCATTTTATTTGGAGACACAGACCCCCCAGAGTCAGTAGTAGAGTATTGTATTTACCAAAGCTAAGAGGTGGTTTTGGGGTCCCTGCTTACTGTGGTATTACGTATCAGCACAGCTGCGCTCATTAGTACACTGGCATGCGACAGGGTTCAACAAGAGATGGGTTATTCTGGAAAGAGACATGTTACAGGGGATAGTACTCGCATCATTGATGTGGCTGAGAAAAATAGATTGTAGAGTGTGTATTGCTATTCCACCTACGGTCCAGCTTACATTAAAGATCTGGGACCCGTGGAAACTAAAATTAACAGGAGAGAGGGCTTTCTTTTATAGAACGCCGATTTTCCACAATCAGGGGTTCCCTCCTGGTCAATTTATTATTTATTTATTTCCTTTGTTAATTAATCTCTTTTTTTCAAGTTTTTTAGCTTTTTGCCTTGTTAATTGTTTTGTTATAAATGTTCATTGTATTAGACTAAGGAATCATATTTCCTGCTTATTCTGTTTCATTGTAAATCAGTATGATTTGCATTTGATGCAAGAATGTCGGTATATAAAAGTTAAAAATAAATAAATAAATCTAAATCTTTGGCCCAATGATGGGTAAAGGGTGGATGCTCTAGACTGGAACATATGTTAAAGGAAGGGGTATTTAGGGACTGTCCAGAATTAATGGAACAATTTGGTGTTCTACCTTTTGGATCAATACTTTTACTTGCAGATCTGACATTATGTCCCAGTCTCAGATCAAAAGCAACCTACTGAAGGGCAAGACACTGTATGAGGGCTTCTGTGATAAATCAGAGAGCCTTCCTAAGGTCATATCAAAGATTTACCTGCTGTTGAATAGTGACCTGATGAATCTACCAACCCATATCCAGCGATGGGAGTCTGATATCCCTGAACTTTGCAGCTCACAGTGCTGGACAGAGTGTTTCCTTAACACCAAACAGAGTTCTATCTCAGCCTCCCTAGTGGAACAGGGATAGAAAGTTCTGTACAGATGGCACGTTACACCCTCTAAATTGCATAACTTTAAATCTAAGATGGATAACATCTGCTGGCAGAAATGTGGCCAGTTCGGTACATATTTTCACATGTGGACATGTTCCAAAATTGCTGCCTTCTGGACAGAGATAGCAAACCTTGTTTTAGAAATAACAGAAACACATGTGGCGCTGAACCCAGCTATGCTTTTATTAAATATAGACATCTGATGTAACAATAGACCAGTTTTATTTAATTATACAAATATTAATAGTGGCAAAGACAGAAATAGCTAGAGGTTGGAAACAGGTTGAAGCGCCCACCAGGCAAAATGTTATACAGAAATTAGCAAAGATTTACTACTTAGAACATTTGATGGCCCATAAACACAAACAAACAGCTTGTTTTAAGAAACGCTGGCAAAACTACACAACATGGCTGATATGCAAAAAGCCAGACCCTCAAATACCTCTTGGGGTATAGGCATATAGATTCCATCCACACACACCTCCAGTGACGACGCATCTTAAAACCTACATAAACACACATACACCTAACATACTACCATAATAGTAGGTCAGAGAGCACTGATCTCTTCATGCAAACAAGGCATAGGGAAGGAGGAGGGAGGGTGAGGAGGGATATATCTTGTTAAAAATGCGGGATAACAAAGCAAGACTCTTGGATCCCAGTCCATTGGATAATTTAGAATATATATGTTTATATTTGTGATCCATATATGAATATGGGCTTCGGCCTCAATATTGTACATTGGTTATCTTTGAAAATGATAAATAAAAAGAAAACAAAAACTGCATGAGAGCAAGAGCATCAAGGTTAGCAAGGAAGTCTTCAGTATTGGATGAGTCAGGGTCATCAATGTGAATGTTGAAGTCACCAAAGATAAGTGATCTTTGGTGGTCTAGTATAATCTCAGAAATTAAAGTTAGGAGCTTGTGGATAGATTTACTGTTGAGACTGTGTGGGCTGTAGACTAGGAAAAGCCCCCATTTGGGGTGAGAATTAGATTGGACAAGTATGCTTTCTATGCTGTCCAGTTGCCTTGTGGGGGTACAGGAGAGATCAAGGTGTTCCTTGAAGAATATCTCCACTCCCCCAGCTGCATTTGGCTAGGTGTGGGGAGCGAGCACAGTTGTAGCCTGTAGAGCAGATTTGGCAGAGCTGAGGACCATCAGAGTTATGAGCCCAGGTTTCTGGGATAGAGAAGATATCTGGAACTTGATCCAGTTGCAGATCGTATAGGGAGTCAAGGTTTTTTTGAATGACCTGATGTTAAGGAGGAGTTTGAGAGGTGAAGTGTAAGTGGCTAGTCTTTTTGAGAGTTGTGGTTCTCTTGGGGGGTATATTAGTAGTCCGTGAGAACCAGAATGGCTGCGAGGTGAGGGGTGATAATGGGGACATGTATGCCCCTGCCAGTTGTTATGCCAGGAAGGGATGTAATAAGATATGTTGGAGAATTGCCAACAAGAGAGATGGTGGTAGCTGAGAGAATGGCAGGGTAGAAGATTCAGGGGTTCCTCAACAGTTGCAAGAGAAAAACCTAGCAGCAAAAGAACTGAGGGAATAGGCCGAGGAAAAGAAAGCATAGAGAACACAAGAGAGGAGGGCATGGGGAATACACTACCTTGTGGTTGCAGAGAGGCCAGACTGGGCATGTAGTTAGCTGGAAGTAAGGAGTTTCACTTACAGGGTCCCCAGCACTCCTCAGTGCGCACAAAAGAACAGGCCCTTTGTCATGGCTTTTTGGCAAAGGCCCACCAGTGGGCCTATGGGACCTATTCTTAAAAAGCAGGGCAGCTCCAGCGCATGACATCAGCCGATGGGAGAAGAGTCTTGGTGGCCGGGCTTTGGGCTCCCGCAGTGATCCAGGCAGCTTCAGTGATTCAGCAACTGAGGAGAGGCAAGGGGGAGGGGGCACGAGGTGGCAGAATGGCCCGAACTCACCTCTGCTGGTGCTGCACTGTTCCATGCGCCCTTTGTTCTGCCCTTAAAGGCCTGGTTGGTGTTTTCCTGTTAAAACTCCCTATCAAATGTTTGCGCTATAGTTCTTAGGTAAATGTTTGAACTCAATCATCTTGTCACAGTTCTTGTGATTCTCTGGCAAAGTGAGAATATCACAATTCTGGTACCTTGTCAATATTTGCCATTTACTGCAAAATTTAAGACACCAGAAAAAAATATTCTAACATTTTACTGATTAATCCTCCTTGCTATTTCAAAGTTTTATAAGGCAAACAAATTGGGGGTATGCGCAGAAAGGTAATTTCATACTCATTACAAAAAAAAATGTAACTTCTTCTAAACATTCTTGTAAACAATACTGCCCCCTTCCTTCTCTGATTAGAGCCAGTGACAATTTTGAAACCTCATTTCCAATATGGATCAATAGGTCTTTGCTATCTTACAGGCCGATTCAGTAAGAATCGTGGAAGAGCGTGCGCTCTGTGTTGAACACCCGCTCTCCTGACAAGTGCCCAGCCACCTCTCCTGGGCGCGCGATTCTTTATTTAAATGAGGGGTTGCACTAATAAGGAGGTGCTAGGGACAATTGCATGTCCCTAGCGCCTTCTGATTAGCGAAGAGGTGGCTATCAGCGGGTCCCAACAACTGACGCTCTATTTTACTCGCGTTGGTTTCTGAATCCGCTGACAGCCACGGGTTAGGAAAACAGACTTTGGTAAAATTGAGCGTCCATTTTTCTAACCTGCTGACCAGCGGGCTGATTTTTTTTTTTTTGGTTCCTCTGACATTTGCATGTGATGAGCGCTATTAGTTTTTGGGAGATGGCCACACATTTTCGACGCGCTATTACCCCTTACAGTATAAGGGGTAATAGATGCGCATCAAAAACTCGCATCCTATCGCATGGTAAATGGTGCGCTCAACCAAGCGCACATACTGTATCGGCCTATTAGTCTCTATCCTAAATGATATTTAAATTTTTTACTTAAGCAGCTCCTACTAGTAAGAGATCACCATAAAAATACTATAATGAAATGATACATAAATTTCACTTAAAGTATATATCTTCAGTGCAGATTATAAACACACATCCCATTCTCTGCTAGTCATGTGCCAATATTTTTATTCCTTTTTATTTTAAAGGTAGAAGAGAACTCACGTAAGATTCAGGTAATGAAGGATATACAAATCCACACATTCCCCAGCATCGTTCTGCATGTTGTATTTTGTAAGTTGTCACCCAATGCCCTCCCTCGGTAGCTGTGGCTGAGGCATATGTCTTCAATTGGTACTTGTCGCAGATAAGCAAAAGGAGAAGCTAAGTTTCATATCTTATGAGTTTTAATCGAGTTTGTAAGTTGCAGTTCTACTGATTTGTAGCAGTGATATATGCATTCAGCTAATCAGTTGGATAAAGTTAGCTTAGCTTTTGGTCACGATTAGGGTCATGGGAATAAAGAGCTGGTTGATTTGATAATGAGGTAGAGTATATCTTTTATAATAAGCTAGGGCCCATTTGCCGTCCAGAGTATGGAGGGTTTTCTTATCCTTGTGCACATGGGGTCTTGGGTAAAAAGTAGGTAGTACAATGGATTGATTGATCTGGGAAACCAATTCTACTTTTGATAGAAATTTTGGATGGGTTCGAAGAACCATCTTGTTGTAATAAAATTGCAGATATAGAGGGTAGTGGACGAGAGCTTAAAATTCGCTGCTACTTCTCGCCAAGGTGACTGCAACAAGGAAAAATATCTTCCAAGTCAGGAACCCAAGGAAGTGGACTCTAATGGCTAAAAGAGAGGCTTCAGCACTTGAGAGAGGACCACATTTAAGATCCCATGGAAGGTTTCTGATATTTATAATATTTTGTTGTTCTTTGCATTGAACTAATTTTTAGGAAATCAGTGGATTATAAAAACTAATAAATAAGTAAAAATAAATAAGGGCCCTTTCACAAAACAAGATATGAGTGGGTGAATGGAGATTTGAGTGGAGGAGTAGCCTAGTGGTTAGAGCAGTGGGCTACGAACCAGGAGACCAGGGTTCAAGTCCCACTGTCGCTCCTTGTGACCTTGGGCAAGTCACTTTACTGTCCATTGCCTCAGGTACAAATACTACAGTACCTGAATGTAATCCACTTTGAAGTGCTGAAAAAGTGCGAAAAGCAGAATATAAAATAAATAATAAATAATAATTGGTTTGTTGTACAAGAAATAATAATTGGTTTGTTGTACAAGAAAGCATGGTATGCTGAGATGGTGCGTAGATGAACTTTCACTGAAGAAGTGGTGAGGCCTGTGTTAGAGGTGAATAATAAATAATAATTGGTTTGTTGTACAAGAAAGCATGGTACGCTGAGATGGTGCGTAGATGAACTTTCACTGAAGAAGTGGTGAGGCCTGTGTTAGAGGTGAAGTAAGTATGGCAAGAGTTGTGAAGGCTCACATGAAAAAGGATCGAAATCATGCTGTTGTCTAGTAAAATATGGAAGATGCCAATGGCTACTGGAACCCATGGTTTCTCATTTTCTATGATAATTTGATATCTCCAGGGAAGATGAAAAGAACCATTGTTTGAATGCCTGTATCTACAAAGCCTTTAAAGTGCCTGGCTGAATTTGATTAAATTGATCTGGAAAAAGGAGTCATAGATGTTCTTGCTTCCCTTGACAGTTTAAATCTCACAGAGATAATGAAAACATCTAGGGAAGAAACCTGGAGCAGAGTGACCATCATTGCTGTGTTTGCTCTGAACTCTGACAAAGATCCAGTGTTCAAAATGTGTTTTTCAAAAAATTTGTGTTTCCAGAGTTATCCAGAGGAAGAAATTTCTTGCATTTTATTCTCCGACAGTTTCTGTTGGTGCAGGTTTCTCTTTAAAATAGGTTGATTGAAATGTATTTTTAAACATGTCGGTAGCGCTCATTGTTGAGCCCTGAACATCTGAAGTCTTTTAAGAACATAAGAATATGCTATACTGGGTCATACCAAGGGTCCATCAAGCCCAGCATCCTGTTTCCAACAGTGGCCAATCCAGGCCATAAGAACCTGGCAAGTACCCAAAAACTAAATCTATTCCATGTTACCGTTGCTAGTAATAGCGGTGGTTATTATCTAAGTCAACTTAATTAATAGCAGGTAATGGACTTCTCCTCCAAGAACTTATCCAATCCTATTTTTAACACAGCTATACTAACTGCACTAACCACATCTTCTGGCAACAAATTCCAGAGTTTAATTGTGCATTGAGTGAAAAAGAACTTTCTCCAATTAGTTTTAAATGTGCCCCATGCTAACTTCATGGAGTGCCCCCTAGTCTTTCTATTATCCGAAAGAGTAAAAAACTGATTCACATCTACCCGTTCTAGACCTCTCATGATTTTAAACATCTCTATCATATCCCCCCTCAGCCGTGTCTTCTCCAAGCTGAAAAGTCCTAACCTCTTTAGTCTTTCCTCATAGGGGAGCTGTTCCATCCCCTTATCATTTTGGTCGCCCTTCTCTGTACCTTCTCCATCGCAATTATATCTTTTTTGAGATGCGGCGACCAGAATTGTACACAGTATTCAAGGTGCGGTCTCACCATGGAGCGATACAGAGGCATTATGACATTTTTCCGTTTTATTCACCCTTCCCTTTCTAATAATTCCCAACATTCTGTTTGCTTTTTTTTCTGCAAGGGAAATCCTCTGTTGTAAGTACTGGGGATGCTACAACCTCAGATAGTACTAGTTGTGCTAATACATCTAGTGGAATTGTGTAACACATAAATAAGAAATGTGGCATGCAATACACTGTATGATGCATTGTAGATTTCCCGATACAATTTTCCTTTTCTTTGAATGGATTCCTTGCATCTTCAGAATGTGGACTTGAGTGGGACTTAGATCCCCCTTTGAATACATTTTTCCTTTGAAAATTAATCACACTGCCTTAGGGATTTCTCACTCCCCGCCCCCCTCCCCCCCCCCCTCCCCCATGTACTGGAAATTATAAAATAATAAAAATACTGAACTTACAAGCTCCTCGCATGCTCTGAAAATGACCCTCTATAAAAAGAAAAATGGATCTTGAGTCACGGCCAGGGGCTTCTCTCTCTCTCTTTCTTATATCTTGGTTAAAACAGCCCAGAATTCCATTTTAAAATCTTGTGTTGAGCTGGGTTTAGTGTTGATGCGTCAGGTACACGACGCTCGCAGCAGCTGACAGAAACTTCTGGGGTGTGTGTTGGGCTTTGCTACATACAGCCTCATGTTCCACGGCTCAACCTGCTCCTTTGCTGCTCAATATATTCAAACCAGAAGCACTGACCTGCTGTCGGCCACTGTAGTATTCTGCAATGGGGAGAGTACAGAAATCTCCAGAGAGATCTCCTACCTTGGGGTTTGTGCTCTAGTCATTTGGTTACACCTCTTTCCCAGAAAACCTCAGCCCTTTAGTTGCAGATCTAAAGAACCCCGAGCTTGTCTCCTGTCAGTCATTGTGCCAGTCTATGGCTGTTAATGATTTCAGTCTGGTAGCATTTATCTGGATAAGTTCCAATTTCTCCTACTAAGTAGAGGCACTAATCCAGATAAGCTTTGCTGCTACTTAGCTGGATAAATCTTAAAATGACACTTATCCAGCTAAGGGCCTGTTTACTAAAGCTTTTCTCCTATTTTGTGTCTATGGGGAAAATGCTTAGGAAATGAGGCCCCAAGTCAGGTGGATAAATAGCGCTTTTTACACTTGGTTGGCTATCTGACTTAGGGGGTCATTTATCAAAATGCGCTAAGGCATTTTCACATGCGTTAAGGGCTTATCGCATGCGATAGCACCATATCGTATGGTGCGATGCAAATTTGAAAAAGAGGAGGAGTTAGGGGTGGGGAGTGGGCTAGGTTTGCCTGTCTGCGAAGTGCTATTGCACAGACTTAATGCCGATTTTAACTACACCTCTTTCAGTTGCGTTAAGCCGTGTGATAGCTTGCGTTATGGGGTGGTAAGGTTTTATTGCATTTTTTGTCTCCTACAAGGCCTGTTTTAGTTGATTTGTAGCTCCCAGAGCACCAGCTGAGAGTGAGAGAGAGAGAGAGACTGACTAGCCATAGTGTCCTCTCTCTAGATAGGTATTTGTATCCCTATGGTAGGCCCACCTAGTAAATCGAGGTGAGGTTTAGGAATTAGTGTAGAGGGTTAGGGGCCACTTTGACATTCAACGTGAGACGTACGAACAGAACAGTGGTCTCTTGTGAAGATTTGATGGCCTTCGGAGTGAGGAAACTCACCCAAAGATGAGATTTGTGCAATGTTCTCTCAATCTATCTTGATGTTACCCAGGTAGAGAGTGCATCTCTCTCCCTCTCTCTCTCTCTCTCCATTTACAATGGTCCCCCAGTGGTTGAATGCAGGAAATACAACAGGTCTGGCACTTATCGCAAAGTCTGAAATGTTATCGCAATTTGCGCTAACTTAGCTCTTCGGAGCTCTTCGGTAATTAGCGCAAATTGCGATAAACTGTATATTAGCATAATATATTAGGATAAAACACACCCCTTTTGCTATCGCGTGCGATACTTACCGCATTTTGATAAATCCAGGCCTTAGCCGGATAAGTAGTATGTCAAGACTTGTGCAGATAAGTGGTGACCATGCTGCTACTTAGCAGAATAAGTCTGAACTTGCCGGATAAGTGCCACTTTCAAGATTTAGCTGGGTAAATTGGAATTTATCTGGATAAGCAGCACACAACTGCTATACCTGCGTATTTTTATGTCTAGTTTAAAAAAATTATATACATAGAGATTTTATCTGCATAATTTACATGTATTTATCCCCTGCGAGTCAGATTTTACGCATGTAAATCGGGAGGTTTTCTAACATACACGCAGCAATGAAATTACCAATTTTTACCAATTAGTCTACCAGTTCACCAAGTCCATCTGCAGGTCATAGAGTCCTTCATGGCTCTTCAGTCTCACCTTGCCCCATAAACTAAATGGAGAAATGTGAATGGTAGAGTACCTTCGGGAGCTGTACCAGGACCGGTGTTTAACTTATTCATTAACCATCCTGAAAAGGGACCAGGAAATGGAAGTGATCAGATTTCAAGATGACACAAAATAATTCAAAGTTGTTTAAAACCATGACCTGACTGTGAGGAGCTGCAGAAGGACCTTGCAGTCTGGAGAACTGAGCATCTAAAAATGGCAGATAATGCAAAGTGATACACACAGAGGGAAATAATCCTAAATTCACAATGCTGGGTTCCTTATTAGAATTAACCTCCCAGGAAAGGGTTCTTGGCGTCATTGTGGACAATACATGGAAGTTCTCAGCTCAGTGTGCAGTGGCAGTCAGAAAAGCAAATAGAATGTTGGGAATGATTCAGAAGGGAATGGAGAGCAAAACTTAAAATATCGCAGTGCCCTTGTCTAGATCTGTGGTGCGACTGCATCTTAAGTCCAGTGTGCAGTTCTGGTGGCCACATCTCAAAAACAAAACAAAAAAAATGTAGCAGAACTAGAAAAGGGCAACAAAAATGATAACGGGGATGAGAGAGCTCCATTATGGAGAGAGGCTGTGAATAGGTTATGGCTCAACCTGGGGGGGAAAAAAGGACGACCGAGAGGGGATTTGATAGAAGTTTATAAGATCATGAGTGGGGTGGATCGGGTAAGCAGGGAACGATTATTCACTATTTCAGAAAGAACTAGGACTGAGGGACATGCTATGAAACTAGTAGGCAGCAGATTTAAAACTAATTGGAGAGAGTATTTTTTTTTTTCACTGAATGTGTAATTAGGCTATGGAATGTGTTGCCCAGAGCATGTGGTCAAGGCAGCTAGATTAGTGGGGTTTAAAAGGTGATTTGGACAGGTTCTGGATGAAATGTCCATAAACAGTTAGCCATGTGGACTCTGAGATCGCTTACCCCTGGGAGTGAGCAGCAAGGATTTGGATCCACTCTTTTGCATCTGCCAGGTCCTTCCTGGCCACTGTCTGAGGCACCTCTTGTTTTGTTTTGTTTTTTTGGCTTTCCCCACACAGGCCCTCTTGCACTGCTGATAATCTGTCGCTTTAAAAAGAGGTTTTAATGTTTATAAAATCAGTAACCCAGCAAGAAGTGCCGCATACCCTCCTGTGATTCCAGTAACTCTTGCACCCTTTTTTTTTCCTTTAATATGCCTGCAGACCTAATTGTTTCATAGTATATATTCCATCATATATACTACTTTAAAATATTGATCTATGACTTGTAATTAGTTTTGCACGGTTATGTTTCTCCCGCTTTATTTCTTTGTATTAGTTATGACAACTTACTTCTGTCTCTATTCCTTTCCTTTATGCATATTACATTTGCATCTCCCAGTTTGCTGCTCCCTGTTTTTTGTAACTGATTTCTCTATGTTGTTCCCCCTTGTTCGATGTAAACCGGCATGATGTCCCTGACGAATGTCGGTAAAGAAAAGCCTTAAATAGATAAATCATATTCTTACTAATCCTGGCAACTTTTCAATCTTAATCAAAACCAAAAAACTTTTAGTTTCCTGTGGCTATTTGAGAGTCAGATGTGAAATTTATTTATTTATTTATTTATAGACTTTGCCGACATTCGTGAGGCACATCATACCCGCTTACATTGAACTGAAAGGAGGAAAATACAAATCTGTTAACAGATTTCCCCTCCCAGCCTGCCCCTTCATAATCGGCACTACCAAACATGGTTAACTCAAAGGAGGGGCATGCTTGATGGATGCTGTGCTCTGATAACTGTTCGGAAGGAGAGTTTGGTATGCTTTTTAATTTACTTTTCTTTTTTCTTGCCAAAATCCCCCAAGTGGCCTGAACTATCATAACAGAATGTATTCAGGAAGTGTAACTCTTATTCAGGTCAATAGTAATCTCCCCCACAGATGGAAACTGAGAATTAAAAGCCCTATCTGTACACACACATAAGAAACAAAATTTGGTTTATTACTGTCTAAATGAAATCCACAGCTCTGTATGGTCAGATTTAATCCTTTTAATTCCTGTCCTACCAATGGCCTGGAGACCTGGTAGTCAGGAAGAAATGAACACATCTGCTAGGATTTCTTTCTTTAAAAGTTATAAACCTGCTAGGAAATGGCAGTCGTTCTTTGCCATGAAGACAGGTTGCTACAGTAGAATTTTAACTGCTGAGATAAGCAGAGCCTAACTTCAGATTTTGAGAGTTCAGTGTGCGCAGCAGCTTTCCTTCATTTGTAGTACTAGATTTTCAAAAGCAGAACGGTTGAATCTTCTTAGCCACCTAAAATCAAGTTAAGTAAACAAAAACCCACAAAGCAGGTGAGCTGATGTGATGGTGATACTTTGTTTCAGTATTCAGGTTTTGGAGGATGATGGTCCTTTCCTTAGGCAACAAACGGTTTCGGGGGGGGGGGGGGGTGCTCCCTCTCTCCCCCACTCCCCCATTTCATCTCAAATTCCACCCCCCCCCCTCCCGTACATATTGCTGGGGGGAGTAAAACATCTCCCTTTCTCACCTTGAATCTCCCTCTTGTGAGTTTGTAGGTGTGTGGATATGGATGAATCGGGTTTTTCTTCATAGCAGTAGTTTCCCAATTTTTTTCAGATTCACTTTTAATTTGCAACAAAACTTCAGGACCTTCTACAAAATGTAATCACTTTAAAAGCCAAATTAGAGAGTTCTGGTTTTAATTTAATTAAAATTGATCCCTGAAACTGTAACGGGTGCCCTGTGTTAAGTGTCAGTTGAACAAATTTCCTATCCTGCTTTGTACTCTTTAAATGCCCTGGCTGAGAAACTGCAGTGCTGCTTTATCTCAGTACTTGCTGGTGAAGCCAGCGGATTTACACCCTCGTGTTACTCAGAAGGCAAGAGGTATAGGATGAAAGACCATGGTGTGAGTTACCCTTTGCTTCTAGTTCCTAAATTTCAAGGTCCTGATGTATGTATTAAAGGGGTCCGTCCCCCCCGCCCCATTTTCTGGCTATGGGGAAAAATGCTTGGTATATAAGCCCCTATTAACATGCTGACACAGCCGTGAATTTCCTCCTGGGGTTGCAAGTAAAAACCACAGTCTTGTGTACTCACGTGGGATGGCTCAGGTGATCCTTAACCGGTATCTGTTTCTTTTGCTTCCCCCCCATGGCTCCAGGATACTTTCCTCCCGCACGTAGAATGCGGCACGGTGACACTGATCGGGGCGACGACAGAAAACCCTTCTTTTGAAGTCAACTCTGCCCTCCTAAGCCGATGCCGTGTGATCGTGCTGGAGAAGCTCTCCGTCGAGGCGCTGGAAAGTATTTTGACACGAGCTGTCAAGTCCTTGGGTATAAGAGTGCTGAAGCAGGACGCACGCTCTGAGGGTGCCAACGGCGGCAGCAACTCTGAGTAAGTAACACACAGGCAGCGGCGAATTAACGCAGGGAACACGAGGGACCTAGTGGCAGGCTGCCAGGGGAGGAATGGGGGGGGGGGGGGACCGAGGAGAAATTGTGTGAGGATATGAATGGCAAAGAAAAGCAGTCACAGCAGGCATCTGCTTTAAGCGTCATCACCCTGTATATCAAAAATAAATCTCCTGGCAGGATCTGGATATGATTTTATACTTGGGCCTGCAGTTTTTGACTCGGAGGGGGCTAACATGCAGCTGAAAAGGAGATTGGGGGCTATTGTGTGGGATTCGGAGCACAGTCTCTTGTCCTAATTAGGTACGATGTTTTTATCCTTGGGAGTTGGGTGGTCGGTTGTGGTGTTCTGCTGCTGTATATATTGTCTCTCCCCCCACTCCCCTCCCCATGGCAGGCACACTCCGGCTGTCCCACACAGTGATGCGTTACACTTCTTGACTCTTGTTTTCACAGTTGGGCAAAGGGACAATCGAGCTCTTTAAAGCTTGTGTGCTTTTATTTACTCTGATATTTATAGGAATGGAAGGTGAATGAAATTCTTCTTTTAGAGGTCACAGAGGCTCCGATGCTCTGCTTACCATTTGCTGCTGTCTGTATTGTAGAATCAGAAAGGGGCACGGGGCAAACCTCCACGCTCATTGTAACAAGGAGACGCAGCTGGCTTTATCTCCTGATAGAGTACTGGAGACCTCCCCATGGAGCAGGATTAGAGAGCAAGGCATAGTTGAGCTGAACTCACAGAGGGTTTAGGTTTCTAGAGCCTCTTCCCATGCCATCTGTGACCTTTCACTTGCTGTGAGAGCTGATAAGGAAAGCCTGCTAACTGGAGCACTGGTTTTGTGCACATTTTTCTCTATTTATTTGACCCTTTTAGGTTGGCTTCTAACTGGTTAATGTATGCAGTGAGCATGCCCGTGCTCTCTCAGCATCAGCATGAGTATGCGCAACTTTTGGAGTGAAATATATCACTGTAGATTGATTAATCATCATGGATAGATTTCCAAAAGGAGTTAAATCCAGCATTTTTGAGACATCCTGGGTGCACGACGTGAGCCACTGATACCATAAGTAGCCTGATAGTACCCTGGTATAGAGTCCATTAAGCCAGGGCGAGAGAACATTGTAGAAATCTCATCTTTGTGAGACTTTCCTCACGCCAAGTGATGTCAAATGTTCACTTAGGTGTACTGTGCTGTTTGTACATCTTACTCTGCATGTAAAACTGGCCCCAAAACCCTAAACCACCACCAAAAGCTCACCTCAAGTTATTGGCTGGCCCTCCTATAGTGATATAAATAGTTGAATTCTATGAAGGCCTTATAAAGAGGTTTGTTTTCTCTCTCACTCTTTACTCACTCACTCAAGTAAATGCCTGTCTGGGCACTTTGTGAGTAGCAAACTACAAGTATCACGGGGTGCAAAAACTTTAATGCATCCCATGATATGCTACCTATGCGAAGCACTAACATAGTGCATGGTACGGTAATTCAAAAATTGACATGCCCCTTTTTCTTATCACGGGCATTATCCATGCAAAATTGTAGCATTTTGATGAATCTAGGGGTAAGTAAAAACATGAAAACAAAATTCAAAAACAAACTAAAAACATCTCTAATTTCTTAGTAACAGACAGTAATGTTAGAGCACTGCTTGGATGCATTTAAGCATGTACCTGAAAAGCCAGTTTGAATAAGCAGGTTTTGAACAATTTTCTGACACTCTTTGTGCAAGATGTGGTTCTTAAGAATTCCGGAAGAGAGTTCCAAAGATCTGCATCAGCAGTGGAGAATGCACACTCTCTGGTCATAGTTAATTGGGCTTGTTTCAATGTGGGGGGACTGTTAATAGCTGGGATTGACTTGACCTCAGTGTTCTGGTTGGCACAGGATCATGGCTGATTAGGGATTTCAAAATGTTTGTGAATGATCATGGCAACTTTATATTGTACCAGCCAAAAAATTGGCAACCAGTGTAAGGCGTGTAGAGCTGGAGTGATATGTTGTTTTTGTTGAGGCCTGTTAAGATTCAGGCTGTAGCATTTTTTGCAACTTGGAGAGGTCTTAGAATAAATGCTGGAATGCCAAGAATACAGTGGTTACAAGAATCAACACTGGCTTGAAGTACAGTAAAAAAAAAATAAATTATTTACATCAAGTAATGGTTTCAGGTGCCTGAGAGTTTTGATATTAAAAATTGTTGTTTTAGTTACTGCATTGCTATGTGCCCGAATGGAAAGAGCAGGATCTATTAAACACAGAGGTTTTTTATTTGAAATGATAATGTAATCTGAAGTCATTCGACCATAAAGAAAGTTGGTTTGTTAGTAGAAGGAGTACTTTCAAGTATTATGATTTCAGTTTCCAGATTTAATACCAATTTATTATGAATTAGCCAGGCTTTCACTGATGATAAACACAAGGAGACCATCTGGGCTGAATCAGGCTAGGTTTGGAAGACTGGGAAAAAGACCTGAATGTCATCAGCATAGACTCTGTATTGAACACTGAGGACAGCAAACAATTTGTGAATGGGGGCTAAATATACATTAAACAGAGTGGCTGAGAGTGAGGATCCCTGAGGGACTCCCATATTATATGTGATGCCATAATTATGTAAAATGGACAATTTGAACCTGTTGTTGTGAAAAGGTAGGAGATGAACCAGCTCAGGATGCAGCCTGAGATGCCACATTCTTTTAAAGGTTGGATAAGTATCTGATGATTTATGGTGTCAAATGCAACAGAGAGGTCGAGTAACACCATGACAAATCACTTTCCGGAATCAGAACCTCTTCGGATTACATCAAGACTGGAAATAAGGAGGGATTCTGTACCGACAGACTTCCTAAAACCAAACTGAAAAGAATCAAGAGTGGCATGTTCCTCAAGTTATTCAGTTAACTGTTTGTAAACAATGGCTTCCAAGATTTTTGGCAAGAATGGGAGTGAGGGACAGAGCAGTAATTTGCAAAAACCGCTGGGTGAAGAGAAAGCTTCTTAAGTACTGGCTTTCAGAAGCTCATATAGAAACATAATAATGACGACAGAAAAGGACCAAATGGTCCATCCAGTCTGCCCAGCAAGCTCATAGTAATATCTGTCGCGCTGGGCAGGTTATCCCCATGCTTATCAGTTTCCCAGACCAAAAAAGTCAGGGTCCTTGTGGGTTGCTGTCTGAATCTAATTTCCCTTTTCCTCTTTTCCCCCTGCCGTTGAAGCAGAGAGCAATGATGGGGTTGCATCAATAGTATCAAGGCTTAATGGTTAAGGGTAGCCACTGCCACACCAGCAAGTTTACCCCATGCACTGTTTTCTTCATTTCTATCCTTTAGCCTTTAGCGATCCACAGTGCTTATCCCATGCCCCTTTGAATTCTTTCACTGTTTTTGTTTTTACCTCCTCCTCCAGAAGGACATTCCAGGCATCCACCTCCCTTTGCATGAAGAAATATTTTGTGACATTGGTTCTGAGTCATCGTCCCTGGAGTTTCATTTTGTGACCCCTAGTTCTACTAATTTCTTTCCAATGGAAAATGTTTGCCGATTATGCATTGTTAAAGCCTTTCAGGTGTCTGAAGGTCTGTATCATACCTCCCCTGCACCTCCTCTCTTCCAGGGTATTCATTTTCGGATCCTCAACATCTCCTCATAAGTCTTCCAATGCTGACCCCCACACCATTTTGGTTGCTCTACTTTGAACTCTCCTTTTTGAGATATGGTGCCAGTACTGAATGCAGTACTTTAGGTGAGGTCTCACCACCTCCTTTTTTTCTTACTGGTTATTCCTCTCTCTATGCAGCCCAGCATTCTTCTAGCTTTAGCTATCGCCTTGTCACATTGCTTCATCATCTTCAGATCACCAGACACTGTTAGCCCAAGGTCTCTCTTCCAGTCCATGCACATTAGTCTTTCACTGCCCATCACATACAGCTCTTGGATTACCGCACCCCAGATGCATGACTCTGCACTTCTTGGCATTGAATCCCTGCTGCCAAATCCTTGACCCCAGTCTTCAAGCTTTCTTAAATCACTTTTCATTTTCTCTATTCCTTTGGGCTTGTTCACTCTGTTGAAAATCTTAATATTATCTACAAATAGACATATCTTACCTTCTATCCCTTATGCAATGTCGCTTACAAAGATATTAAACAGAATCGGTCCCAAAACAGATCCCTGTGACACTCCACTTAAAACCGTTCTTTCTTCAGAATAGTTTCCTGTTAGTCAACCAGTTTGCAGTTCACGCCACTATCTTGGCATCTACTCTCAAGCTTCTCATTTTGTTCACGAGCCTCATATGCAGGACCTCATATGCAGACTATGGCATTCTCTCAACAGTAGGAATATTATTAATGTGATTTAATAGCTTTATGATTAGTTTTCAAGAATTTTTCCTTTATCGGGTCTGTATTGTGAGGTCCCAATAGGAAATTCTCAACTCCCTCCAGCAGGGCCTCTTTGAGCTTCAGGAACTAGCTGGTCAGTCCTCCCATCTCCTTAGCCCTCACTTCCTGCTAGCAGCCATCTTGTTGGAAACAGGATACTGGGCTTGATGGACCCTTGGTCTGAACCAGTATGGCAAGTCTTGAGGTTATTATATCTAAACACTTATATATTCCAGGCTTCGAGTCAGCAGGTTGCCAGAGCTTGATTCTCATTCTCTGGCCTCCCTCGTTGAGTCCTTCTTACAGAATTCATCTCCCTGTGTTGACTCCAGCATATTCCTTGCTTCTCTGGCTCTGCTGATGCATCTCATCTGGTCTTCTTGTTTCCATTGCATTTCTGCTGAGGCGTGGTTCAGGGCCTACTGCCTAAGCCCTGCCAGTCACTAGCACCTGAGGACTCATCCCAAAGGGACATCCTGCCATTGTTCATTTGGAACCTGACTTGCCTTGCCAATGTACAGGCCACTCCTGCTTTGGGATCACACTCCCAGCAGACTATGCTTTCACCTGTATAAACACATTACTCTCCCCCATTTTCTTTACTGCTCTTTACACTTTTGAAAACACTAATTTTATAATCCAGGCCTTAGTTTTCTGGTGTATTCAGATAGCAGCATTATTCTTAGCACAGACCTGCTGGAGTATAATTCTCAAAGGTTTGTCACAAATATATTGTGCTAGTCCAAAAGAAGGTGTCTCCTACAATTGTTCAGTGACATCTTTATTTCTAGGTATGTTAGTGGGCTAACATGGCAACCACACTATTAAATTTGAACCTAGAATGAAAATATAAATCTGTCTCCCAACTGTCTTCCTCTGATATTGAAGTAGCCAAGGCAGTGGCAAGAGTCAGAGGAATGCTAAGGTGCATAGTGAGAGGTATAACCAGCAAAGCAAAGAGGTGACCATATTTATGTACAAATCATTGGTGAGACCTCATCTGGAGTACGAAGTCCCACTCTGGAAGCTGCATCTACTACTGCTACTACTACTCCATGGTGAGACTGCACCTTGAATACTGTGTGCAAGTCTGGTAACCGCATCTCAAAAAGGATGTAGCTGCACTGGAGAGAGTGCAGAGAAGGGTGACCAAAATAAGGGGCATGGAAAGGCTAAAGAAGTTAGGGCTGTTCAGTTTGGAGAAGAGATGACTGAGGAGGGATATGATAGAAGTCTACAAAATCATAAAAGGAAAAAGTTAATGTAAATTGGTTATTTACTTTCTCAGACAATAGAAGGTCCAGGGGGCACTCCATGAAGTTAGAAAGTAGCTAATTTAAAACAAATGGAAGAATTTTGTTTTTCACTCAGCGCTTAAAGTTCCTAGAGGAAAAATCCATAAACTACTATCACAGTAATTTAATTAGCAATAGTAGCATGAGATTTATTTAATGTTTGGGTACTTGCCAGGTACTTGTGACTTGGATTGACCACTTTTGGAATCAGGATACTGGGCTTGATGGACCCTTGGTCTGACCCAGTATAGCATATCTTATGTTCTTATCTTCTACTTCTACTACTACTACTATTACGACTACGGCTACTTAACATTTCTATAGCGCTACATAACATAAACAATGCTGTACAAACATACAAAAAGACAGTCCCTGCTCAATAGAGCTTACTATCTAATAAAACAAACATACAGAACGAGAGACTTGGGGTATAAATCAAGACAATGTTTAAAAAGAAAGGAAAGTTAGTTAAGACTAAAAACAGACTATCAAGCATAAGATTTAAAAGTGGTTTCAAAAAGGTGGCTCTTTAGATGGGATTTAAACATATCAAGAGAGGGAGCATGACTCGCACAGTTCAGGAAGACTATTCCAAGCCCCCTGGCACAGTCAGGTGGAAAGCATGGAGTCTGGAATTGGCAGTAGAGGAGAAGGGCGCAGATAGGAGTGACTTATCTGACGAGTGGAGTGCATAAGGAGGAGTATAGAGAGAGAAGAGAGGTAGTAAGGTGCTGCAGAGTGAAGGCCTTTGTACATGAGAAAGAGGAACTTGAACTTTATGCAGGAGCGGATCTCCAAAAGAGTATGAAGAGAAGTACCATAAGCCATCCAAGGTGAGACTTAAAGACCTAAAGTATGTATAGAGGAGGGAGAGAAAACACACAGTAGAGAATGTAAAGAGGAAAGTATTTTTCAGAGGAAAGGAATATCTAGAAAAAGGGCCATCATATGAGAATGGAAGGAGCTAAATATTGGAGTAATTTAAAGCATTTCTTCACAGAAGGGTTCTGACTTCATGGAATAATCTCCCAGTGGAGGTTATGTAGTCAGAAATTAACGTTGAAATTCAAGAAAGCATGGGAGAAGCAAAGAGGATTAATGGAGAAGTGAGAGTAAATCTAGAGATCAGGTGGGATCGCAATATCACAGCAGGTCAGGAAAATGGGTAGACTTCCTGTCAATTACCGTATATACTTGTGTATAAGTCAAGGGTATTTTTTGGGCCCCAAAAACAAGAATTATCTGGCACCCATGGATAAGTTGAGGGTAAAATCTAGGGGGCTTATGAAATGGTAAAGTAATACTAAGAAACAAACCGATAAATTAAGAAAATTGCTTTTATTTATTTTTTTAAAAGCAGAATAAAGTGTCTCAAATTATAATGTTTCGTATAACAACTTAAGAAAATGTCCCTGCTGTATGAATCCTTGCCTTCCTCCCATATGGCTGTCCCTGCTGTTTGAATCCTTCTCTTTTATTCAAATCCTTCCAAGTCAGATTTTTCTTCGGCATGTCCGAATAAATTGCGGAACTGTTCATTGGTGATGCCATCAGTGTAAAAGTTGTCTTTGCTGTCTCCATCTGTTGAATCATCATCCAATGCTGATTTGTCTTTGTCTTCATAGATGGTGTCATCTTCTGATCCATCTATAGTATTGATGCCGCATTTCAGAAATGACTTATTGACCATTTCTGGTGGAATTGATTCCCAGGCACTCTTTACCCATTTTGCTACTAAATCAGTCAGGTTTCACCAGGTTTTCTCCTTTCGTTAACTTTGCTTGACCAGAACACATCCATTGTTATCACATATGCTGCAATTGATCCTCGAAAGGCTTACTGAGACAGACATCTAACGGCTGGAATCACTGCTAATGTGATCGCCATTTTCTTTACATCGTCCTTCACATCCTCTGATATGTGTGCGGAACATATCCCACACCAAGTGACTGTTTTCTTAGCCCCGCACCTAGTTGCCTACCCCACACATCACACAGTCACTTCCCTCCTCAACTATCCAACCTTTAGGATGAATCCAAACAGCTATGCCTACTGGAATTTTTAGGTTCTTCGGCATCATTTTCCTCTTGAATATTACAACTGGTTGCAGTTTTGAGCCATCTGCCGGGCAAGATAGGACCACCGAGAAATGGGTCTCTTCATGACCAATTGTTTTTACAAGTATGGTCTTCTTACCAGTGCCAGCTACAGTGCGATTGTCAGGCATATCAAATGTCATCGGCGTTTCATCCATATTACCAGTGTTACTCATATCAAAATGATTCTTTATTCTCTGCTAAATGAATTTGTGGAATGAACAAATCTTTTCATCAAGCTCTTTAAATAGTTTCTGTGAAATCTTTGTGCCCTGAAGAAGGCACAATCCATATCTGTTCATGAACCACGAACACCAACCAGATGATGCTGTGAATTCTTTCAGTCCTTTTGGTCTCTGAATATTTTTCTTCTTTTGCCATTTGAAGGGCACAAATCCTAATGCTTTGGCGAGTCACATTGTAACCATTCTATCTGCATTCCATTACCCAGTCATTCAAATCCTTTTCCATTCCTTCAAAAGGCACAATTTTGAAATGTAAGGCTTTCTTTGACTTTGGCATTTCTAGCAGTTTTTCTTCATTTTTTTTTCTCCAGTCTGACAAGTTTTTCACTGATGTCAAATTCTCTTGCAGTTACACAATTATTGGCCTACTTTGCACGTTCTATAACCTTCAGTTTCAGAAATGTGGTGTAAGATGCTTCTTTTTCTTCTCAGTGCTCATTTTCCTGAAGGTAAGATGTCATTAATTCTAATGGCTGTCCCTGCTGTCTGAATCCTTCTCTCCCTCCCCCATGTCTGTCCCTGTTGTCTGAATCCTTCACCATTTCTGATTCCTTAACTCACCTGCTGCTATCTGGACAATGATGCCATTTGCTCAGAAACGTCCTTCCTTCTCCTCCACAGGGTCCCAATGGCACACTTTGAATCACGTGGATGGTCATGGGAACATGAGCCATGTTCTGCAGCAGAGAATTTTCTGTTTAAACTAAATTCTGCACCAACCATCACAAAAGGGGAAGTTAGTGCTGGGGACATCACTGGCTTTCTATGCACATAAAAAGACTTCTAGTCCTTGTTCCTTCCCCCCCCCCCCCCCCCCACACACACACATACACTCACAAATACACCCATACAGAGAAAAAGGCTGCCTGGCCTCTTCTACCCACCTCTTTGTGACCTGTGAAGATCTTGGTAGTAGGAGGGAATATATTTCCCTACTGTCCGGCTAATGCTAAAATCAAAATGCCACTGGCTGACCTCATGCTGCATTTTGGCACAGAATGAGGTCTGCTTATGCTATTTGGCACCGGTTGAGCAAAAAAGGAGTGTGCTGTCTCCTGCCACTGGATATTGTTGTGAGTAGTGGGGGCTCATAAGAAATGGATTTTGGGGGGAGAGGGGTTGAATTTGATATGGTGCTCAAAAGTCCCGGTGACTTTTTCCAGTAACAGGAGAGAGGCAAGAACAAAGTCTGAAGGCCCTTTTTCTGAACCAGGAAGGGAGGGATAGGTAGCTTCCAGAGGCCTTTACATTTTGGTTGGGGGGGAAGAGGTTTAGGCTGTACATTAACATGGCTCACCTCTTGAGGTGTAGCTGGCTTTGGTAGGTTAGATCAGCCGTATTAGTTTATGTATTAATGCTGGATAGTATGTTGATTTGATCAATTTTTTTTTAATTCTTTATTTGAGCCAACAGGCAGACATCATAATAATAAACACAACAGTCAATGTAGGGAGCAAGAAACACTATCCCCAGAACTAACATATTTAGGCTCAAATACCATTTTACAACAAGTTTGAAACCCACCATAACAAGCACACCATTCACTCACTGAAGCAACTGTCTGAGGAACTTTGCCTCCCCTTGAAACAGCAAAGTCGGCCACTTCTGCTCCCTGTACAGGAGCAATGGGAAGCCAGCCTCGGACGCCTTTGCCCACTACTGGGGCAAGGGTCTTCTGTATGCGTATCCTCCACTTCCAATGGTAATGAAGATCTCGTGAAGCGCTAGCATGACAAGGGTACTATGATCCTGGTGACCCCGTATTGACAGAGGCAGGTCTGGTTTCCAAATCTGCAGGACCTGTCAGTCAGGGAACCCATCTGTCTCGGGACCTCCCCCAATCTGATCACACAGGATTGGGGCAGGATGCACATCCAAATCCCAGGTCATTAGCTCTGACGGCCTGGATGTTGAGAGGCTAGTCTTGCAGTCCTTTGACCTTTCTGACAACGAATCTCAGGTTCTGGTAGCTTCAAGAAAGCCTTCCGCCAGGAAGTCTTACAGGCTCAAGTGGAGTAGGTTCTCTGTTTGGTGTGGAGGTCATGGCTTGGATCTATTTGCCTGCCCCATGCAGCTGCTAGACTACCTGTGGCACCTCTCAGAGGCTGGCCTGATGACCAACTCGGTCAGGGTCCACCTGAGTGCAATCAGTGCTTACCATCAAGGTATTGGTGGTACACCCATCTTTGTACAGCCCATAGTAGAGTGATTTATGCGAGACTTGCTTCAGATATAGCCCCCCCATGTGTCATCCTTTTGTGTCCTGGGACCTCAGCATGGTGCTAGCGAGTGACCCTTTTGAGCCTATGCACTCCTGCGATCTGAGATACCTAACCTGGAAGGTTTTCTTCCTCATGGCGGTTACTTTGGCTCGCAGAGTTAGAGAACTTCAGGCGTTGGTGACATATCCGCCCTACACAAAGTTCTTTCATGATAAGGTGGTCCTGCGTACTCGCCCTAAGTTTCCGCCTAAGGTGGTGACTGCTTTTCATCTTAATCAGTCTGTTATTCTGCCCACCATTTTCCCGAGATCTCATTCTCACCAAGGCAAACTGTCTCTACACAGTTTGGACTGTAAGAGGGCTTTGGCCTTCTATCTCGAACGCACTGCAGGCCACAGGCAGTCCACGCAACTCTTCATATCCTTTGACAAGAACAGAAAGGGCATTGCGGTGGGAAAACAAAGCCTGGCAGATTGCAACTCCAACTGGCTGGAGGATTGCATCTCCTTCTGCTATGAGCAGGCGGACCTTCAGCTTGGAGGCTACATTAAGGCTTTCTCATTGAGAGCCATGGCGGCATCAGTGGCCCACTTATGAGCGGTTCCCATTTCCGAAATCTGCAGAGCTGCAATGTGGAGTTCCATAAACGCATTTGCTGCTCACTATTGCTTGGACAAGGATGGTCGACATGACAGTAACTTTGGCCAATCTGTACTCCGTAACCTCTTCCAGGCTTAAAAGCCCAATTCTCTCTGCCTAGGGCCAATTGTTTGAGTTCATGCTGTCTCCCTGGGTTGCCAGCAGCACCACAGTTATTTTTGTTGGTCATAAGCCTTACCAGGAGCAGCCTGTAGCTAGGGATTTACCCATGTGTGAGGACTACCATCCTGCTTGTCCTAAAGAAAGCAGAGTTGCTTACCAGTAACAGGTGTTTTCCTAGGACAGCAGGATGTTAGTCCTCAGGAAACCCGCCAGCCACCCTGCAGAGTTGTGTTCTCATGCATTTTGTTTTATTTTTTCGCCCGTGAATTCTGTTACGAGACTGAAGAGAAGACCCCGCGTGGACGCACGGATAGGTGGCTCAGTGTTCCAGTCAAAGCTTCTAGAAATTTTGACATAAGTTTTCCATGCCGGGCTCCATCCTGATGATGTCACCCCATCTGTGAGGAATAACATCCTGCTGTCCTAGGAAAACACCTGTTATAGGTAAGCAACTCTGCTAAACTTTTCCTGTTTCTCGCACACTCCAGCTTTATTTCTTAAACATCTGCTGCGTGCATTTACTTTATCATTCCCAGGGTTTAACATTTAATCAGTCCCAGAATAGCTACCTTCTTTCCTGGCATCATCACAGAATTTGATGTGTGACTTTTCTTTTTTGGCACTGCAATATGATTATATGCCCTTCAAGTTCAGTGATGCTCAAACTGGTCCTTGTGTCCCCTCCCCGTCCCCCCACTGCCTCCCCAGCACACAAGCCAGTTAGGTTTTCAGGGTACCCCGAATAAATATACAAGAGAGAGATTTGAATGTGTTGGAGGCAGCACATACAAATGTGTCCAGGTGAACTCATTAAGGATAACAGGCCTGGGGAAAGGAGCTGTTCTAGTGAGGATGGCTTCTCCGCTGCATGCCTCCACTGTAATTGCATTTGGGAGATTCTGGTCATACCCTTGTGTTTTTTTATTGTTTGGGGGGTTTTTTTGTTTTTTTTACTATTATGAAAGGATAACCACTGGCCCTAGTTTTCTCTAGCATTTCATTCCTTCTAATAGTCACTCTGCGGTTGCTATTTACTTTAATTATGTTTAATTTCTGATTTCAATTGTTCTTTCATTTCTAATTGGAAAGTTGATTAATCCAGCAAAATTGTGACTGGCTTTGTTAAATGCATCAGCTCTGTCCATATTAGAGATGTGAACCGGAACTGAAATCCGAACTGATTCTGGTTCCGATTCACATCTATAGAGATGTGAATCGGAACTGAAATCCGAACCGATTCTGGTTCCGATTCACATCTCTAGTCCATATATGCCCCTCCTGCCTGTGAATTTCAGCTCTGTGGGAGATTTCGGGTAATCTGTTTCCTGCTTGCCTCCTTTGTCTCAGGGTTTCTCACTCTTTCCTTGCATTTTGCCTAGGTCATTCTTGGAACCATTTGTTGTTTGGTTTGGTAAAGACATATTCAGTAGAGCTGCAGGCAGAACTCAAATTTACTTGAGCTTAGCTGTCACAGCAAGTTGAAGTCAAGAGAGCACCCCACAGGAGCGGTATAAGACCACAGGGCAGGACTAGAGCTGGTGGTCTGCCTAACCAGCCCCCTTCCTCGCTGTTTGAGCCCTTGCGTTTTGGGGCTGGTAGGACATTCCTCCTGGCAAACATCATGGCTGGGGGCTGGACACAGGTACTGGCTGGGCTTGAACCAAGGAGACTGGAAATGCCTGGGAAATAGGCAAGAGACTGAGCTGGACTGGACAAGGACATGTGGGAGACATATTTTGGAAGCCAAATTTAGGATTTTAGGTAGAAAGCTGAAATCTGGAACCTCCAGGGTAGCATTCTCTGAAATGCTCCCTGTTCTACAAGCAGGTCCCTAAAGGCAGGCAGAGGTCTGGAGTCTCAAAAAGCGCGATCGCGTACTTTTGTTTGCGCAGCAGGCGCAAACAAAAGTACGCTGGATTTTATAAGATACGCGCATAGCCGCGCGTATCCTCTAAAATCCTGGATCGGCGCGGGCAAGGCTGCTGATTTTGGGCAGCCTGCGTGCGCCGAGTCGCGCAGCCTGCCTCCGTTCCCTCCGAGGCCGCTCCGAAATCGGAGCGGCCTCGGAGGGAACTTTCTTTCGCCCTCCCCTCACCTTCCCCTCCCTTCCCCTACCTAACCCCCCCCCCCGGCCCTATCTAAACCCCCCCTTACCTTTGTCCCTAGATTTATGCCTGCGAGAAGCAGACGTAAATCTACGCGCGCCAGCGGATTGCTGGCGCGCCGTCTTCAGACCCGGGGGCTGGTCTGGAGGCCTGGACCATGCCCCCGGGCCGGCGCCACGCTCCCGGTCCCGCCCCCGAAACACCACGTCCCGCCCCCGAAATGCCACGTCATCTGGTCCCGCCTCCGACACACCCCCTTCAAAAAGCCCCGGGACCTACGTGCGTCTCGGGGCTCTTTGTGCGCCGGCGGCCTATGCAAAATAGGCGCGCAAGGCCCTGCTCACGTAAATCTGGGCGGATTTACGCGAGCAGGGCTTTTAAAATCCGCCCGTCAATGCGTGGATGAGACCATGGTGCAGGGAAGAGGGATTCAGTTTTGTAAGGAACTGGGCAACCTTTTAGGGAAGGGGAGTCTTTTCTGAAAGGACAGGCTCCACTTTAACCAGAGTGGAATCAGGCTGCTGGTGCTAACTGTTAAAAAGGAGATAGAGCAACTTTTAAACTAGAATAAGGGGGAAAGCTGGCAGTTACTCAGCAGTGCATGGTTTGAAGGGAGGTATCTTTGAAGGATACTAATGAAGCAGGAAAGTTAGAGCATCCCAAAAGAGAGGTTCTAATAAAAGCAAAAATAGTCCATGTGCCTATAAGTAAGGAATCACTTGAGCTAAAGAATTCCAAATTATCCCTGTCAACTGAAAAGCAGATTGTTAATATAAACAAAACATGTCAAAATGTCTGTATGCCAATGCCGAAAATCTAAGAAGTAAGATGGGAGAGTTAGAGTGTATAGCAGTGAATGATGAGAGATACACAATTGGCATCTCAGAGTCCTGGTGGAAGGAGGATACCCAATGGGAACAGTGCTAAACCAGGGTACAAATTATATTGCAATGATAGGGACAATCAAGTTGGGAGGGGGGGGCACTTTATGTCCAGGAGGGCATAGAGTCCAATAGGATAAAGTTCATCTAAGAGGCTAAATGCTCAGTAGAATCTTTATGGGTAGAAATCCCATGTGTGTTGAGTAAGTTTAGTGATAGGAGTATACTACCATCCACCTGGCCAAAATGATGAGACTGATGAAATGCTAAGAGAAATCGGGGAAGCCAACCAATTTGACAGTGCAGTAATAATGGGTGATTTCAGTTACCCCAATATTGACTATGTAAATGTCACAACAGGACATGCTAGAGAGATAAAGTGGAATAAACGAATGCTTCATGGAGCAATTCGTTCAGGAGCCAATGAGAGAGGGAGCTATTTTATATCTAATTCTTGGAAAGCAAGATTTGGTGAGAGAGGTAACTGTGGTGGGGCCACTTGCTAATAATGATCATCACATGATCAAATTTGAACTAATCACTGGAAGGGGATGATATGTAAATCTACAATTCTAACACTAAACTTTCAAAAGGTAAGTTTTGATAAAATGAGGTGCAGCTGCAAAGGTTAAAATTGTACAAGAGACATGAACATTGTTTAAAAATACCATCTTAGAAGTGTATTCCATGCATTAAGAAAGGTAGTAGGGAAAGTCAAACAATAACAGCATGGTTAAAAGTGTGAAGAAAGAAGCCGTTTTTAGCCAAAAGATCTTCCTTCAAAAATTGGAAAAGTATCCATCTGAAGAAAATAGGAAAAAGCATAAGCTTTGTCAAGTTAAACATAAAACATTAATAAAAAAAAAAAAAAAGAGAATTTGAAATGAAGTTGGCTGTAGAGGAAAAAACTTATAATGAAAATTTTTAAAATATATCCAAAGCAGGAAACCTGCGAAGAAGTTGGTAAGACCGTTAGATGATTGAGGGGTTAAAGGGGCTCTTAGGGAAGATAAGACCATTGCAGAAAGACTAAATGAATTCTTTGCTTCAGTGTTTACTAAGGAGGATGCTGGGGAGATACCGATTTCGGAGACAGTTTTCAAGGGTGATGATTCAGATGAACTGGAAGATGTAGTAGGCCAAGTTGACAAACTAAAGAGTAGCAAATCACCCAGATCTAGTAAAAAAAAATTTGTAACCTGTTATTAAAATAGTCCATTGTTCCTGAAGACTGGAATGTGATCAGTGTAACCCATATATTTAAAATGGGCTAGAGGGGTGATCTGGAAAACTATAGACTGGTGATCCTGACTTCAACGACAGGAAAAATAGTGGAAACTATTCTAAAAAATAAAATCACTGAACATATAGAAACGCAGTCAGCATGGATTCACCCAAGGGAAGTCTTGCCTCAAAAATCTACTACATTTTTTGAAGGGGTTAATAGACCTATGGATAAAAGTTAACCAATAGATGTTGTGTATTTGGATTTCAGAAGGCATTTGACAAAGTCCCTCATGAGAAGCTTCTAAGAAAACTAAAAAGTAATGGGATAGGAGGTGATGTCCTTTTGTGGATTGTAAACTGGTTAAAAGACAGGAAACAGAATAGGATTAAATGTTCAGTTTCTCAGTGGAAAAAGTTAAACAGTGGTGTGCCTCAGGGATCTGTACTTGGACTGGTTCTTTTCACAACCATATTAGATGCTTAATCCCCTCCTCTCTCTATTTAATCGCCCACTAAACCCCTCCTCCCTCACCTCCCTTCCCTCCTACTTAGTCCATTACTTAAATGCTAAACAAAACTGTAGCGCACCGTGCCTAACTACATTTAAAAAAAAACTCAAAACTTGGCTCTTCTTACAAGCCTTCCCTGATCCATCAAACTTTCACTAGATAACTACTCAGCTTTTGAATATGGAACTTCGCCCCGCCAATATTCACCTCATTTACTAGTTTGGACATATCACAATGTACTTAATTTAATACCTTCTTAAGGCTTCTCTTTTTCCAGCTGAACCAGCTTCCAAGTTCAAGGTCCTTGTTATTATGTAACTTTTTGCTTCTCTGCTCTTGTCTCTTACCACAAAATTTGCTCCTTATGTTATGTTACGTTATACTGATCTACCCCTGTTCGATGTAAACCGACCTGATATGGTATTCAACCTTGAAGGTCGGTATAGAAAAATGTTAAATAAAAATAAATAAATATTATTTAAAATGAAGATCTTTATTGGATGGATATGGCTGCAGTACTGGTGAACATTACATAGTCAATTCAAACATTATATATATATATATTTATTTTTTATTTATTTGAATGTTTGTTTTTTTATACCGAAGTTTGGTGTCAGCCTTCACTCCGGTTTACATATTCTCCTATAGCCATAGGGTGACCACACCCACACCTGACTTATACAATATTCTGCCGTTGGGGTTGCTGTGCCGTCGAAGCCTCGCCCCCTCCGATGCTTGTGAACATCATTCTTTGCTTACCGTGTCACAACTTTTGGGGTGGTGAGCAGGCCGAATCCTGGCTGTGAAAGCTGAAGACTTGACAAACTAATAATTGCTCTCACCCCTCATGCCACGTAGTGGCAGGCATACCTGCTAGGTATTCACCCACAGATGCCATATAGTAACAGGAATACTTGCTGGTATTTTCTGCCTAGCCAGCTTTAACATAGCACCTTCCGTGCACCCTTAGGACATGGTCAATCCTGGCACAAGCCCCATTGTAGTGACTTCTCACTTGCCATGGGTACCCCACCAACCTAACTGCGGCCATATCATAAAATGGGTAATGTTGCCTAAAGCTGCAAAGCCCAAGAAGTCTCGTGGTCGACAACTTGGGAAGTCATCGTAATGCTGTTACTGCATATTGCTGTTGAGATAAAAAAAAAAAAAAAAACTAAAGGAGGAAACTGCAGATTAGTGTTAACTTATTGACTATCCTTTGAGAACAGTAACATCTATTGCCATACTACTGCAGAGAATAGGGTCTCCAAAACCAAGGAGAATAATTGCAGGTTGACAGCAAGAAATGCTATTGCCACCATTCAGGAATGCTAGGGCATATTGTATATTGCCATGCGCCTGTCCAAGCTCCCTCCCAAAATACAAGGGGTAAATGTGCTGCAGGCCATTACAATTGAAGGGGAATCTGGTATCTTTAAATTGCCTGACCCATAAAGCATTCACCAAGCACATTTCTACCAACTTAGCTGACTAGTACCTATCGTTAAGGGGTGAGGTGAACTCGTACAAAATTATATGTACTGTGGAGACCTCAAAGAAAACAGATAAGACGATGGGTCCATCTTGGAGTGCCAGGTTGTCAGAGCCACTGACATCCATGGTAAAGAACTAACCATGCCTGTGGGAAGCTAGGATACCATAGCCCATCTGAGATTGAAAATAGAACTCCTGTAAGGAAAAGCAATGGGAAAGATAGATTAAGTGGTTAAGGAGGGGTGAAATGCTAAACAATTTTGTGTGATTGGCAAGACTACATCTGCAAGACTACATAGTATTGGGACTTTAGGCCATGCAGTAAGAAAATAATAATAGTTGTCAGAGCAAGTTTATAAGAGCTGTGAAATCTCACAGAGAACTTGTAGTCACCTTGGTGAACTAAGAGGAGATCATGTGCCCACCATATTACAGGCTCGCTTTTTGGTAACCTCTAAAGCTTACCTACATTATGGACTACCCCAGGAGTGCATACAGTTCCCACTTTCATTCCCCTGGCAGAATGAGGAGATTAACCACAAGATAGCACCAGTACTCCACAATCCATGAAGATTCTAAATGAACACTCGAACTGTTATGTCTGTCAAACAGGATCACTAGCTGCAGCCACAGCTTTTTGACCCATTAAATCGCTATCTGTAACGACATCTGGCCAGTTAGTGATTCGCTGACCTCATCTTTAATAGTAGCCGCCTAACATTGAGGTAGAACAATATGCAGCCGTCTTTTCAATGGTAGGATAGATACTGCAGCCAGTCAATTCCCTGAAAATGCAAACAGGAATAGTATGGGCACATGAAGACCAAGAGCTCCTAAATGCAATATATAACCTACCACCAAAAGCTGATCGTGACTTTTATAACATCACAGATATAAAACTGAACATGTGTGTGCTGTTTGAAGACCATGAGACATCTGTGCTACTGCCAGGGGTAAATCACAACAAGTGACTAGAAAAGATGATACACCGAAGATACTGACATGCCAGTGCTGGAAGTGTTGCCATGGAACTATCCAACCCAGAAGTCCAATAGTGATTGGACATTTGCTGAGAAATCAGAGACCATAAGCACAATTGTAAAAGGAAATGGAGATGTTTAAACCTGAGAAGTATTGTTGCAGCAGAGTAGCTTGACTTATGCCATTGTGCAAGGAAGAAATTGGGATCAACACAGATACGAGTAGCTGCCAGAAATGGAGGAAGTGCCAAATAACTGCATGAAATTATGTCCAGTCTGACAGCTGCAGATTGTTACCCTTGGGAAATAAAGCTGCCATGGCACAAAACTGCATTCAGAGACATGGAAAAGACGGTTCATCAGAGCTATTGCTAAGGTCGTATAGGATGCTTGAAAAACGAGTAGAGTAATATTGAAGCAGATCGTAACCTGTCTACGACCCACCTGACAGGTCATAGTGTTGCAGACTTCTTCCGCTACACTGTTGGCACAGCTCAAATAGGTAGATCATGAAAGTTGAAAGGATGTTTTATTATCTCACCACCGAATAAAGTGTGAAAAGCGGAATATAAAAAAAAATCTTTTAAAAAACCCCAAAAAACATAATTAGTTAACCAAATCACTCCTAGCACCAGAGGCAATTCTCTGTATATAGATGCTGCCAAGCTGTTTAAAAGGATGAAGAGGAGGAAATTATACCTAAGACAAGAGAAAAGATGACCCATAGAAAATGCTGTTATGCTAGTGATGATGGTGTGGTCCTGTGGTTCTACCCGGTCCAGATGTCAGATCGTGATTGGTCATGAGCTGATTGAACAGAGACAGTTACACAGAATTATTCAAGAAAAGTACAGGTGCTCTAAACATGAGGATTTTGTTGTACTTGAATGGGAGATCTCATCTCTGTTGTCTGCCATCTATGTCCTCTACTGCCCGGGTACATGCTCAGTTGGGCATGCCTGAGAGTTTTGAATGTGAAAGTGGGTGTGGAGTATTTTAATACCGGACCTGCATAGAAAATAACTCAAAGAACTTAAATAAAAGCCATGCAGATAGAATGACTTCAAACTGCCTATCTCCTGATAGTAAGTGGGCCATGGACTGTATGCAGTATAGCATAGAAATATAAATAAATGTCTTTTAAAATAACTGCATGCAAATGCTGGAAGTCTGAAGATAAGACTGGGGAGTCGCAATGTATGGCACTGAAAGGAAAGAATGTAAGAAAAAGCAAATCAGGATAGTGGTCCATGTCCCGAAAATCGAGAAGACAAGCTGCCATAATGAGTCCCCTGGATGCAGCTCCAATGGGGATCCACGCCAAACCTCTGTGCACTACTCCAATTGAGCCGAAAGGTGGAGGACTGGCCTGACTATGGGACCCCCTCCTGGGTTTTGGCAAAACCCTTTAAATAAGTCTTCTTTATTTCATCAGTCTTCTTTATTTCATCAGTCTTCTTTAATTCATGCATAACTCGGTTTTTGCATTTCAACAAGGTATATGTACCCTCACATCACAATTTAGACTGTCCCTCCAATTATTCAAGATATTTATTCACGCTTTAAACTTTCCTGATATTGATCTTCGTCCTGTTGACGAGTTATTATTATCATCAGTATTATTATTGTTTATGTAATATTCAAGTTGTATTTATATTTAAGTTAAACTGTATTTATACTTATATTTAAGTTGTATTTATAGTTATATTTATATGTGATATGTTAAGAAAATATATGTTAAGAAACGCTGTTTAATGTAACGCCTTTATTGCGACAGTTAATGTTCTATGTAAACCGACCTGATTCAATACTTGTATTGAGAATGTCGGTATAAATAAATAAATAAATAAGGATGGAAGCTACATGCTCAGCATGGAGTAAGCATGCTTTCCACTCTGCTCTCAGCCACCCTCTTCTTGCACATGCCCTGCACTCACTATGTCAATTCTGAGGTGGCCTGACTGAGAAGAATTGCTACGCATGTTGTGGTATGTTTGTATACCTTACCTTCTGAGTACTTCAGAGGGAGTATTAATAAGGACATTAGCTAGCAAAGCAGTCTGCCAACAAATAGATGCCCCCACTGGCCCAAGAGTAGCCACCTGCTGAACTGAAGCAGAAGGGAAGTCTAAAGACAAAACATGTTCAAGCAGCACTGTTTTTTTTCATTGTCTGAGTTATCAAGGCTGCACACAATGAGAAATGTCGCTAGCAGTAATTGTTATGGGTTTGACAGATGCTTGTTTGAATATACACATTACTGTCCATAACTTAAGACTTATAGGTAAGGTAACTGGCATAGAGGAGCAGCTACTACCCTTAACAGAAAATGTGTGTGTGTTGGGGGGGGGGGGGGGGAATCTGCACAGAGTGGCAGTTCTAACTATAAGAAACTTAGCCTGGATAGACTGTTTGGTCTATTTCTGCACTCCAAGAATGAGAGAAGAGAAGGTCCCCAGCTCAGAATATGAGGCTGACTTGAAAATAACAATGGAAACCTTCCCTGGGCAAGCATGCAATAGGGCCTTCATCATCGGACAATTAGACCTGATCTTGGAGACCTAGCCATAAAGAATATTGTATGCTAACTTTTGCTCAGAACTCATCACCACCACAGAACATTGTTAATCTTTGTCATACTCTTGAGATGGCTGCACCAATCCTAAAGTCCCTCTCTCCCCCCCGCCCCTGAGCTGGGACCACACTGAAACAGCCTCACCCTAGCAGTCTTCCTTGCTGCACAGGAGCCTCTCCCCTGAGCCTAAAGGCTGGGTTAAAATGAACTACCTCATCAGGCTGAATTTTATGGTCCCTGTTTATACCCATCCACCTTTCCAAACAGCCACCGAGGTGTGCCCATGAGGATGAGGGAAGCTCAGCTGAACCATAGCAGCAGCCAAGTTCTCCCTGGCTGAGATGAGGGGAGGAAGTGGGAGTGTCGGAGTCAACAGGAATGCTAGATTCCCCTAATGGCTGCTCATGTCAGGGGCCTTCGTCCCCTTATTGACCTGTTTGTGTGTGTATGTATGTGTAAGACCATCGCAGCAGCTAGCATATCTGAAAAGCCCACGCCATGAGTGCCCTATTCCAGCTTAGTTAAGGCATCAGCGGACCTCCCACTTCAGCAATAGGACCCTATCACCACTTAGGCCACTTGTGGCTCGCACTGCACACATGATGAAGACAGGTATGTCGGAGCAACAAGGGAGTCAATGTCCCGAATTGGCCACAGCCACATGGTGGACCCAGTGCGGTAGGGGATCCAGGAGCATACAGTTGCAACTGCCCTCTCTAGCACAACCTCTTGAGAATGCACAGCTACTGTGGAGGCTGATCGCCCACCCCTCAGATGCCCGATGTCCCTATGTGGCTGAACGATGGTGCATCGGAGCCAGCCATGTAACCTTAGCTAACCGGATGAAGGCCCTCAACCGAGTATCGAATACCGCAAAAACTTCCTGAAGCAGAGCAAGGGGCCAGCCCTGACACCTCTTGACCGGGTGGTCCACAGTGGGTGGAACACATAATCGTGCTTCCACCCACTGTGACCCCCACCCTAGATCCGCATTTCAAATCGCCATCGTGGCACCAGCGATCCGGCCCACTCTGTACTGAAGCCAGGTGCATGCTCCAACAGAGGGACCCCCAGCAATGATGAGGATTTTGGCCATGTGCATGGGGGTAAATAAGCATCCAAAAATAAATAATAATAATCAGAGGACACATGCTGCCAAGAAAAGCCCTTTCTGCTCAAGCAAAAAAGGCTTCTAGCAATGCGCTCACCTCAGCAATTACCGAAACAACTGGAGAACAGAGACTGTCCCAAACGCACATCGCAGCTGAGTGAAGGGAGGAAAAAACTGCCCATGCACATAAACAAAGCAGTCTCCTCATCCTGTAGTCATTCACTACCATGCTTGTGTGGCCTGAACCCGCATGCTACCCTCATCTGGAAAAGGTCTCTATAGAGAGATACGTGCCCTTCCCCAGCTCACGGAATAACTGACTCTGATTTTTTTTTTTTTTTTTTTTTTTAATTTTCACACTGTTACCGGCTAAAAGGGGTTCACAGGTGGGCCCATTAGAAGACTGCATGCACAGTAGCCATGATCCTGATTAAAAGGGGTCATGGACAGAAGACCCACCCACACAAGATTCAAATTGTTCATCACTTGCAGCAGGAAACCATGTTCCATCCATGTGCCAGCCTAGGATCCGAGGTAGGCCACAAAAAAGAGGGAGAGAGCCCTATCAATAAATGGTTCAGTTCCTATCTATCCAACAGAACATACAAAGTATCACTCAACAACAACACATCAAAGCAATTCCCCTTACCACACGGCGTCCCCCAAGGATCTGCACTTTCCTCTACTCTTTTCAACATTTACATGCTCCCACTATGCAAACTCCTAACCAACCTAAAACTCCAATTCTTCCTCTATGCCGATGATGTCCAGATCCTCCCTCCCACCAAAGAAAACACACAGAACACCCTGCAACAATGGAACTCCATCTTAACCCAAATTCAAAAACTTCTATCCCAAATATAGCTCACCCTTAATCACACAAAAACAGAAATCTTATACATTTCTAACAAACCCCCAGCATGGAACACCCAAGACCGCTCCCTCACGCAAATCAAGAGCCAACTCGTTTCAACTACAAGAGACCTAGGCGTCATCTCAGACTCCGACCTCAATCTGAAAACGTACATCAACACAATAATAAAAGAAGGATACTTCAAACTTCAAGTCCTCAAGAAGATCAAACCCCTTCTACTCTTCCAAGATTATCGATCAGTACTCCAAATCCTCATATTTTCCAAACTCGTCTATTGTAACTCCATTCTCCTTGGGCTCCCAACCTCAATCCTCAAGCCCCTCCAACTACTGCAAAATGTGGCAGCCAGATCCATCACAAACAGCAAACGATCCACACACATCACCCCCATATTAAAAGACCTCCACTGGCTCCCGATAACCCACAGAATTCAATACAAAGCCCTTACCCTCATACACAAATCAATTCACAACAAAACGACAGACTGGCTAACAGATAGCCTTATCCCACACACCTCCCAAAGAAACCTGCGATCCAAAAACACTGGACTACTTACCATCCTCGCCAATAAACAGGCCCATCTCACCTCAACTCGAACACGTGCAATCTCAATAGCAGGCCCCACGCTGTGGAACAAACTACCATCAAATCTCAGAACAGAACCCTCAACACAGATCTTCAAGAAATCACTTAAAAGCTGGCTATTCCAAAAAGCCTACACAATCCCACCAATACAGATACAAATCATAACCACACTTAACCCGACAAAGCATAACACTCTTTGCGAATACCCAATATGCTACAATCAAGCTCACTTCACAATGTTGTAGCACTAAATGCAATGATGTACTGTTAAGATAATTCCTTAAAAATCACATTATCGTATTAGGATAATTCACTAAATGTCATGCCATACCATTAAGATAATCTGGAGAAAATTCATGTTATACTGTTTCAGACAACTAGCTAAAATCATGTTATACTGTTAATTTATGTCGTTCTATAATTTTTCAAGGTAAAAGGATAAGATGACCTGTTGTCAAACTATCCCTCAAGTTACCATGTAAACCGATGTAATACTCGTTTCGAATGTCGGTACATAAAAACAAATAAATAAATAAATCACAGAGAAAATGAAGCCTTACCCAGCAAAACCGCCGAAAGAAAAGGCTAGTGGGTGGGCTGGCCTAGGCTTGAATTGAGATTGATGGTCTGCCCCTCTCCCCTTCGAAGTGGAGCACCCCACGGTTGTGGCCTCCCTCTAATAGGGGATGAGGTGGCTTCTATATATTTATAAATGATCTGGAAAGGGATACGACAAGTGAGGTGATCAAATCTACAGATGACACAAATTTATTCAGAGTAGTTAAATCACATGTGGATTGTGATAAATTGCAGGAAGTTCTTGCGAGACTGGAAGATTGGACTTCCAGATGGCAGATGAAATTTAATGTGAACAAGTTCAAGGTGATGCATATAGAGAAAAATAACCCATGCTGTAGTTACATGATGTTAGGTTCCATATTAGGAGCTACCACCCAGAAAAAATATCTAGGCATCATAGAGGATAAGACATTGGAATTGCCAGCTCAGTGTGCTGCGGCAGTCAAAAAAAAGCAAACAATGATAGGAATTATTAGAAAGGGAATGGTGACTATAAAACAGAGAATGTCATAATGCCTCTGTATCGCTCCATGGTGAGACTTCACCTTGAGTACTGTGTACAATTTTGGTTGCCACATCTCAAAAAAGATATAGTTGCACTAGAGAAAGTACAGAGAAGGGCAAACAAAATGATAAAGGGGATAGAACGGCTCCCCTATGAGGAAAGGCTAAAGAGGTTATGGCTGTTTAGCTTGGAGAAGACACAGCTGAGAAGGGATATGATGATAGATCTATAAAATCCTGAAAGGACTAGAATGGGTAACTGTGAATTGGTTATTTACTCTTTCAGATAATAAAAAGACTAGAGGGTATGCCATGAAGTTAGCAAGTAGCACATTTAAAACTAATTAGAAAATATTCTTTTTCAATCAGTGCACAGTTAAGCTCTGCAATTCATTACTGGAGGATGTGGTAGGGAAGTTAGTGTACCTGGGTTTGGATACATTCCTGGAGGAGAAGTCCATAAACTGCAATTAATCATGTTGACTTAGGAAATAGCGACTACTATTACTGGCATTAGTAGCATGGGATCTATTTAATGTTTGGGTACTTGCTAGGTGATAGTAACTTGGATTGACCACTGTTGGAAACAGGATGCTGGGCTTACTGGACCCTCGGTCTGAGCCATTATGGCATGTTCTTACTGGACAGGCAACAAGAAAGAAGAAAAAGCAACAGGGCATGTGACCGGGCAAGGTAATCCTAGTAGGCCCAGAGGTCGCAAAGCAGGATAGCCCAGGAGGCTTCTGAGCAAGGCAGGAAAGCCTAGAAGGCCACAGAACAAGGCAAGGAAGCTTGGAAGGCTATAGAGCAAGACAGAGAACCAAGGTAGGCTTTAGAGCAAGGCAGAAGGCCCAGATAGCCCACAAGAAAGAGGCCCGCAAAGACTACTAGGCAAGGCAAAAGGCCTGGGTAGGCTGCAATGCTGGCTAGGTCAAAGAGTTGAGTGATTCCATGAAGAGATACTGAGGGACTGGGCAGGCTGAGTTAAGTAGGGCTGGGTTTGAGGCATCAGGTGAATAGTAAGGAGGTAATTTGCGCAGCTGGGAGTTGTGCTCGCTGAGGACCCCTGATGAAGGTGGAGGCTGCATAGCAGGTGAAATTATGACAGTAGCTGCTGTAAGCACCACAGCTCCTTCAAGCTGGGCAGTGAGAACAGAAACTGCATCATAACTGAACCTGAAAGGGTGCAGAACTCCAGCTTTCTCTAATGAATCATTTCTTAGTGGCATTAACTAATTAAATAAATAAAACAGACAAACAAAATATACCAGTCCCACTGTTCCAAAGCTGACTCTAGGGAACTAGATATGAGCTAGAATTGACTATATTTAGCTCTGGCATTGGTTATAGAGGTCACTGTCCTCCACTAACCTCATTCCCTCGATCCATGGGTATGCTTTTATTCCTTCACTCAGTCTCATAGAGCTGGAAGTTTTCAAACTTGTGTTTTGTTTTTTGATGGCACTTCCCCCTGTTCCTTTGTACTTCCAGCTCAATGGGAACCAGGGCCGGGATCTGACATTGTAAGCCTCCTGGGGACTTTTTCCTCTTATTTTTGTATTCCCCCCCCCCCCCCCCCCCCACCCCTCACCATACCCAGTCTGGTCATTGGCGTAACAGCCTGAACCAAAACCCTGCTATCATGGGGCCCTGAATCTGCCCATCAGCTGTCATCTGCAAGTAATGACCATCCAGCCTGGGGGAGTGGAAGATCAGGCTCTGGGGTCGAACTGGGGACCTTCCTCATGGCAGTGCACAGCACTGTCACTGCACCACCAGGCCGGCACAAACTCATTTTTTTAAAGACATAGCAGATGCATAAAAGCATTTCCCTTTCACTTGCAGGGCGTGAGGAGGAGTTTTCAAACAGCTTGCATTAGAAAGTCTGTGAGCACATCTATTAACTTACTCTGATTTTCAAAGGGAACTTATGCGTGTACGTTGTCCTAGAAAATGATCTCACCAAATCTTCCCACATTACTTTACTTAACTCCTGCTAAAACATGTGCAAACACTTTCCTTGACAATTTGTGTATATACTTTTTTAAAGTCTAGAACTATGTGCAAAAGTCCAAACTCTGCCCCCAGGAACTCCTCTGCTCAGTCTAGTAGGTAAACTTACACACACATATGACACACATGTGTGAGTTTATTCTCATTACAGGTGGGCAGTTTTCTAAAAGGCCATTTCTGCACTTAACACTGTTTTAACTGCAGAGGTCCCTTTGACAATTACTTTCTAATAGGATAACTTTGAAACTGCGTGCAGCCCCATATACTCGCATATATGGTCGCGTGTAAATCTACGCTAGGATGACAGTGTCCCTACCCTCCTTTCTGGGGTTTGGTATTGGAGAAACCTCCTTTTTTTGGGACCTCCCCATTTTTGGGATGATCCTATCTCTATATAAAGCTTGGCTGAATATGGTCAGGGGGAGATCCTCTTAAGTTTTGAGGTGGTGTTTGGTAGGACTCCTGGCTGACCACTGGTAGTATTTTTGAGAGCTGGCATTTTTGACCAGTTCCTAAGTCTGAAAGGCGGGAGTTCCAGCGACTCATATCTATCCACATTGTTAAAGGATACTCTGGATTTTTGAAGATCAGCTGTGTAACAGTTTGGAGACAGAGGGTTTTTGGTTTTCTCCCTCTATTACATTCTAGTGAAAGAAGACAACCATCTTACCCTCTACAGGGAAGGAGTCTTGGACATTGATTCAATGAAAGAAATCAGGGCTGGAAGGGTTTGTACCATGGATAAAGAGAATCTGGCTTTTCTAATTATGATTTTTCTTTTGCCATTTATGATTTTTGCAATATTGGCCTGGACCTTATTTTTCAAGCTGAAGAAAATTCTTTTTATTGAACATCATTGCCCTTTCCCGTGTTTTTGGGTGCCTGCTTTACCAAAAGAACCCTGCTACAGTGAGTATTTTGTTCAGTGACTAAGAAGTGGATGAAAATGAGTGTTTGGAAACACCTACTATCACATTAAGGGCCCCAGAGATCTAGACCTCCTTTCTGCCGGTGAATCTTGGAGAGGGCTATGTGTGGTGTTGGACTTCTGGGAGCAGATCAAGTCTTATGGCAGAAAAGTTATCTTTTATTTATTTAATGTATGTATATATACCATTGTTCTGTAATCAATCACAACAATGTACAAAGTAAAAATAAATAGACATAATAGCAAGTTCATAAAATTATAAAATATATGACAAATAACATCAAAATAAAAACAAGCAATGCAAAAGTAAAATATTATAAAATAAAACCAGAAAGTAAGATAAAAATATTAAAATAAAATAAAAATAAACCTTACTTAATGTAATCTTGTATTTAAAAGGGCAATTATAAATTTAAAAAGATTAATTTTAGCCTGTACTGCTGTTCACCCATTGCAGAAGGTGGCCTTATGTCTTTGGTAACCTGAAAATGTCTGCTGCAGGTGCTTAGGAATGTGCACAAAAAAAGAAAAAATATCCAGTAGTCCAAAGAGTCCTTAGAACAGTCTAAAAAAAAAAAAAAAAAGAAATATGCAAGAAAACTGTAATTATAACTTTTATCTTATTGCAGAATGGACTGATATAGGCACTTCCTATTAATTGTCTCACAAGTTAGCAAGTGCATCTTTTGTTTATAAGATGGTTGAAGGGACAAAGGCCAGTTCTTATAGATCTGTGTTACTCAATAATTAACTATAATTTGCATCTTTATATAACACTAGATCAATTTGCTTTTATTGTGCGGAGACTTCTTCTCACAGACACATAGTTCCTCCTCTTCTCCCTTCATCTGGTCAGTGGTAGGAGCTTACAGCTCAAGACTCCAAGGTCCTTAACTGCCCCAGCTGGCAAGAGAAATCGGTCAGCTGCAGTCTGGCTATGCAGCTTCTGACTTTCAGAATAATGCCCTGGATCTGATTCTTCTCTTTCCTTGGAGAAGGAGCTCTAACAAGAAGTATGTTGTACAAGCCCGATACTGAGGTACACAAAAAATATAGGGATGGTAACTTTAAAATATACATACAGCGTTTATGTGCACTCTTAATTTTAAGCGGTACACGAGCAAACGTTAAGCATGTATCTTCCTTAGGAATTTGTCAGCTTTAATACGTGCAGCAAAGTGGATTTTAAAACGTGCAAGTGAAATAAATAGCCATTTAACCAAGAAGTCCACTAGTTTGCCCAGTCTGTCTCGAGGTCATCCAGACCCCTCTGTTTCTTCAGCCTGCACTTCTCCCAGTTTACCTGAATCCTAACCCAATCATTTTAGATCTGAAATAAGCTTTCCTCAGATTTACACCTCATCAAGAGCAGACGTAAATATGCCCGGGTAACAACCCAACTCATGCTGAGGGTGTGGGAATTAAAATCTAGATGTACACAAGTAAATATTAGTCCCGGCCCTGACATGCCCTAACTCTGCTCCTTTCTTCCGCATGTTGGGTTGCTCGTGCACTTGTACGCGCATAATTGGGCTGTTTTAAAATGAGTTGCTTGCGCTTGGCCAAGATACTTGCGTGTATAGGCCTTTTAATACAAGCAACTCTTTTAAAATTCACCCCATAGTCAATATAATGATTTTTCTAAAGAAGGAATAAAAGCCAAAGCCAGCCCCTCTGATTTTTGGGGTTGTGACAAGAAAGAGAAGTCTACAGTTAATGAGACTGAGAGAGAATCTGTATCGAAAGAGTGGTTCCATTAAGAAAAGAAGGAAAACTGATATAGTCTAAAGTAATTTCATGACTCATGCAAGGCCAGAGCAAGGGTATTTTTGTGCCCTAGGCAAATCTTATATCATGCTGTCTCCCCAGTCCCCGACCCTCCCCACAGAATTAAAAATTAACACATTTATAATAGATTTTACATGAAAAAGGACAAAGTAAATTCTTCTGAGGTAAAATATCACTGCTAGCATGTATGGGGGATTTTAACTGTTGTTAGGTTATGTGTTTGTTTTTATATTGTGTATGTTTAAACTGTGAACCACCCAGAACAGGTGTCTGGTAAGAAATTACTGTAAATAAATAAAATAAATGCATGTACTGTATCACCAACCAAAGAACCATGCAAAAAAGACTCTTGGAACCCATATGGTATTAGGCCTATTGTCACAAAAGGATGTGGAACGACAGGCAAACACACTATAGTAATAACCAATATAGCAGGTGTGTTTATGAAAACTGATTTTTTTTTTCCCCCAGTTGAGATCAAGAAATTATATTGGATAGGGCTAGTGCAAGGGAATTCGGCACCCTAGGTGAACCTTCAGCCATGCACATCATCTCTCCCCTACTTCCTGAGATTTTGATAATTAAATGCAACAATCATAAATAACATTCACCAGCGCCCCTTCCAAGACATTCCTGTAGTTCTTGAGCAACTTGGATGAAGTATGTGAAGTTTTGAAGCCCCTGAAGCAGTTAAATTCTATGCTGCAATGCAAAATATTGATTTACTATTTCCTGCTGCATTCAGACATCTCTAAGAAGTGGTGAGAATTCTTTAGTTCTAAATGCAATAAGAAAAATGTCTTAAATACGAGACTGTTTAGAGTAGTGTGTGACATCTGTGGTGCAAAGGAGGATGTTGATTTGAAATGGGAAATGATTATACACAGCAATACGCAAATAGATAGGGACCATTCAGCTGAATTTTAAATTGGCCATGCGCAAAATTGCCAGGCCCTGAAAAGGGAGCGGGCCAGGGGACATGGACTCAGCGCGGCGGGATGGAGGCCGACCAGCGCGCACAAACTACTTCTGCTCCAGGGGAGCAGTAAGTAGTGAAACAAAACAATTGTAAGTCTTTGGGACAGGTTCAGTGGTTGGGGAGGAGAGAAGAAAAGGGAGGAAAGATAGGTAGGAGGTTAAGGAAGTTCCCTCCCAGTCCGCTCCTTAATTGGAGCAGACTGGGAGGGAACAGGGAAGGCCCAATTTCATCGCCACGCATAATCTAATAAAATCCCCCCCCCCCCCCCCGTGCACACCGCCCGCACCTGCGCACATAAGTTATAAAATTGTTCTCCATGTGTGCGCACTGGGAAGCGAGCGCATGTTTTAAAATCTACCCCTTTAGTTCCAGTTTTTATTTTATTTTTCCCTGGAATTTCAGGGATTATTATAATGAACATAAAAAAGAGAACTTTAGTGCAAAAAAAGACTCATTTTTTCCAGTGATTTTTCTCCTGTTTTTGTTTATTATAATAAACATTGATAAATTCCAGGGAAAATAAAATAAAAACTGAAAACAAAGGACACTTTAGTGTTGTAAAGATAGTCTAACCACCGATGTGAATGGCCAACCTTTTGGATAATTACATAGATTTTCTGCTACATTCTATTACTTGACTGATGCACAGTATCTTGGATCTATTATATTAGGTGGATTTATTGATATTTTTTTTGTTGGAAATAGTCCATTGTGTTTAACTCTGTACCATGTATGTATGTATTTATTTATTTATTTATTTATTTGAATGCTTTTATATACCAAAGTTTAGCTAGCTGCCTTCACTCCGGTTTACAGATAAAACAACTTAGTACATTTTGTCAACAATTGATACAAACAGGGTATAACTGGAATCAAACCGGATAATGATCAACAAATTGATTAAACTTATGTAATTTATATCAACTTTAGAGGTGGGTTAATTTACAGAATTTGAATTATGTTAACACTGAAGGGGGGAAATATTCTTGTATCAGCTTCTATTCAATTTGAGATTCATTGAAACATACAACTAGACTATGAGTGCCTAAGCATGTGCACAAAACTGCATATAGTAAATGTCATACCAAAACAGCACTAATTCCTAGGACTCAACAGCAACAACCCTATCTATGAAAAGGCAACACTGTAAATGTTACATCAGTACTACTATTAAATATGTATATAGCACTAAAGGTGGTACACAGCACTGTACATATGTACATAAGAGACAGTCATTGCTCCAAGGAGCTTATAACCTATTCAAGATAAATAGACAAGACAAATAAGTGTTTGGGGAGTGTAAGCAGAGGTTAAAATAAAAATAAAGTTGGGGGTAGATTTCTTTTATAAATGAATCCTGAGAGAGAGTCTGAAAACTCATGAAACTAATACTTGCCTGGATGCTGGAAACATTTGGAGACAGAGAGAGAGCTGATTGGATCTGTCATAGCCCATGCTGGATCCTAGGAGCTGCTGGAAACTGTCAGCATATTGTACCATGGTAACTCAAGTATTGCAGGCTAAGCTGACAGGACAGATGTTGCAGTTGGGATTCCAGAGAGTGACAGTTATGAGAGAGATGAGCAGAAGGGTTTGTATGTCCCAGCCCTACCAGAGCCTGCCCAGCCACTTTGAAAAATAATATAAATCACAAAGAGGAAGGCACACACTATATATATATATAGTATATGAGTTTGTATGTGTGAATGTCTTAAAGTATTTTCATTGTTATAGTGAATTCCAGGTAAGAGTCAGAATAGTCAGTTAATTTGGTAAGAAGAATAATTCTGGCTGAAGCGTGGGTAATTTTGGTCAGCCATTGATGGCAAATTCATACACTTTCTTAACCTGAGAAACATAATTCTGAAGTGAATTTAAATTCACATCAGAAATACCATTGGGCCAGATTTTAAGAATTGTGCACGGGCGTAGATTTGTGTGCGCAACCCGGCGCGCACAAATCTATGCTGGATTTTATAACATGCACGTGCAGCCGCGCGCATGTTATAAAATCCAGGGTCGGCGTGCACAAGGGGGTGTGCACAATTGTGCAACCTGCGCGCGCCGAGCTGCACAGCCTTCCTCCGTTCCCTCTGCCCCCCCCCCTTACCTTTAACTTAATAGTTGTGCCTGCCTCCGGGCAGGCGTAGGTTGCGCGTGCCGGCCAACGGCTGGCCCACGATCCCGGGCACAGTGGAAAATGGCCGCTGTGCCTGGAGGCTCCGGTCCCGCCCCTGCCGCGCCCCCTTTTTCAAGCCCCGGGACATATGCGCGTCCTGGGGCTTGTGCGCGTCACCGAGCCTATGCAAAATAGGCTCGGCGCGCCAGGAGCGGGTTTTCGGGGTTATATGCGTGTAATATACGCCCATAACCTTTTCAAAATCCACCCCACTGTGTGTATATCTGTTATATTTCTGTTTCTCTGGTATCAAGAGAAACAGCAGAAATTAAAATCCAAGAGAGGGGTTTATTTCCTGAGAGAACACCTGCTATATGGTAATAAGATTTATTGTGAAAGGAGAAACAGACATTTTCAGAATTCTGTGACAAGGTCTCTGACAAGCTAATATTGGGTTTAAGGACCAATTTGTGTAAACTGCTGGTCCATTGGCTGGTAAGGTAAATGAGTACCAGCATTACACTGCAAGAGCAGTAAGCAACAAAACAAACAAAAAAAAGTGGGAGACCGGGTTTAGGGGGTGGGGAGGAGAGGAGAAGAGGGAGGGAGTATGGGTAAGGGGATAGGTAAGTTCACTCCAATTAAGGAGCAGACTGGGAGGTGACTGGGAGAGACCCGATCTAGTTGCCGTGCCCCCCCCCCCCCCCCCCCCCCCCGCTGCGAACATCACCCGCACAGGCGCGCGCAGATTATAAAATACGGTGCGCATGTGTGTGCGGCCCACGGATTTTATAACATGTGTGCGCCAAGGCTTGAGGAGAGAGAAGGAAGAAAGGTGAGGCAACAGAAGAAAGAGGAGCATGGGGTGGGAAGTGGCAGAGAGCAGTGGAGAGGTGTCTTGTTTCACCTTTCCAGCTTCCACCATCTTTCCTCTCATGTCTCTCTCTCTCCTTATATCTCTCCCTCTTTCCTATATCATGTTCAAATCCCCTCCTTCGTGCGAGCGATTAGATATGACACGTGAGAGAGCTTTCTCAGTCGCAGACCCACGCCTCTGGAACTGCATCCCCGAAGATATTAGACTGACACAAAACACAAAGGAATTCAAAAAAACAACTGAAAATATATTTACTGCTGCCTTCAATATTAGCTGACTACCTTTCAGCCATATCTAATTTAAATAATAAGTACTGCTAATGAATCTATAACAAAGTATGGAGAAACTATTAATACGCTATTTTTAATTTTTGTCATAACATGTATAATAGTATTGTTTTTAACTATGTATGTCTCATTGTAAACCGCCTTGACGGCCAGATCCTGCCCATAATGCGGTATATAAAAACTTTTTAAATATACATTTTATTCCGTTTTTTTTAAATTATTATTTCCTGTATGTACCAACATTTTGGGTATTATCTCTGCTTCTGTTTTCCTTTCCTTCTCTTCTTTGTTGCCCTCCCCCAACATCCCCACCCCTCCACTTCTGATTTTTATGATCCTGGTCTTTGATTTCTCTGCAGGAGTGAGTTGAGTGGTGTGAGGTGACAGTGGTATTTTGACTAGTTCCCGAAAATAAATAGCCAAGACATTAGGTGTTGCGAAAGCTCCATGTGTAAGTTTAGATTATTTCTTAGATGTTTTTGTTTACGTGCTATCGTGGTGGCAAGGAAGCAGCAAGCAAGGGTTCTAATACCATCCTTTCTGTTTTTATCTCCAAGCAGCTGTGGGTAAACAGGTTTACCTCAGTGATAGAGGGTGCATGGCAGAGCCGCCACCTGTGTTCACTGCCATAATATGCTGTGTTATTTTGAAGACTGGCAAACTCTGTGGCCAACTGTTTTGTAAGATGAGCCAGGGCCCTGGTGGAAAGTTGGAAACTAGGTTAGTGCTGTCATCTGTCAAGTTTATTTATTGTACATTAAAAAAGGAGCTACCTGGTGGCAGGCAAGCCACTGCTGGAAGGATAGACATAGGGGAATAAGGCAAAATTCTGCCACCAAATTTTCCATTCAGAATAAATAAATGTGGGTGTGAATTACAGCTGTTGCTGCTTGCCTTCACTTGTAGGAGCCTGTTGGACTGTGCACCTTTTTGTACTTTGCATGTTTTTAATTTTGTGTTAATATCTTTTAAATTCTATCCAAAATTATAAGCTTATACATATGTGTATCTAATTATATAGGTGTGTGTATATATGTGTGTATAATTTTTAAAAAACTGTTTAGAAATGCAGAGGTAGTAGTTGTTGAAATGATTTACCTCTTTAGATGATTTATGACAGTGGTACACTCAACAATATAAATAGATTTCTTACTATGAATTGATTGAAGTGGACTGTGTAAACGTTTTTGTTCCAGCAACCATCAGACATGAGTCTGGGGAGGGCTGGGGCAGCAGAGACAGCTAAAGATAATAAGGGGAAAGACCCCAAAACTGGTTTATTAGTCTTGATACTGGAAATATGTAATTAGAAGAAAAGGGGTCCTATTTTTGTTCGCCTGGAAGTTTCCTTCTGCTCCTACTGGACTTGTAACTAATGGCTATGGCTCTTTATGCCTCCATTCTCAATTACCTGGAATTGTGCTCACATCGCAGTGATGGTGCTTTGCCAGGTGCCTGCAGACTGTAGTTCATCTGAATCCTGATTCTAGCCACTGGTTATTGCCATTATACGATGGCTTAGATTCCTTTCCCCAGGGACTGTGAATGCTGCCTCTGCAGCATTCCTAACTGGCCTGGGGAGAAGTCAGGCCGAGGAATCATACCCAGGCTTCCTGTGTACAGCATCTCTATTGAGTCACAGGGCCAACCGTTGTTAATCATGGTCATGCATAATATCATTGTTAGCAAGAATGCTGCGCGATAAAATACAAATGAAAGAAATAGGTCAGACCAATGGTTCATCAAGCCCAGTACCCTGTTTCCAATAGTGGCCAGTCCATGCTGCTTATGCCGAAGGATAAGCAGTGGCTTTTCCCAAGTCTACCTGGTTAATAATTTATGGACTTCTCCTCCAGGAACTTGTTCAAACCTTTTTTTTTAAACCTGGCTATACTAACTGCCTTTACCATGTCCTTTGGCCATGAATTGCAGAGCTTAATTTTGCATTGAGGGAAAAAATTCTTTTCCCCGATTTGTTTAAATGTGCTTCTTAGTAACTTCATGAATTGGAGAAAATTCTTTTTCATTCAACACACAAACTCTGAAATTTGTTGCCAGGGGATGTGGTTAGTGCAGTTAGTGTAGTTGGGTTTAAAAAAGGTTTGGATAAGTTCTTGGAGAAGTCCTTTGCCTGCTATTAATCAAGTTGACTTAGAAAATAGCCACTGCTATTACTGGCATCAGTAGCATGGGATACTTGGGTACTTGCCAGGTAATTGTAGCCTGGTTTGGCCTCTGTTGGAAACAGGATGCTGGGCTTGTTGGACCCTTGGTCTGACCCAGTATGGAGATTTCTTATGTTATCATGGTACTGAGACTTGTGCTGTTTAACATATTCATAAATAATCTGGAAAAGGGAATGACAAGTGAGATGATCAAATTTGCAGTTGACACAAAATTATTAAAATTTATTAAAACAGAGAATTGCGAGGAACTGCAGAAGGACCTTGTAAGTCTAGCAGACTGGGCAACTGAATTGCAGATGAAATTTAATGTAGAAATATGCAATTCAATGCACATAGGGAAAAATAATCACAGCTACAATTACATGATGCTTCTGTATTGGGAGTCACTACCTAGGAAAAAGACCTTAGAGTCCTTGTGGACATTACTTTGAAATCCTCTGTTCAGTGTGTGTCAGCAGTCAAAAAAAAACAAATAGCATGTTGGGAATGATCCAAAAAGGAATGGAGAATAAGATGGAAAATATATTATTACCTCTGTATTTATCCATGATATGACCACACCTTGAGTATTGTGTGCAATTCTGATCGCCCTAGCTACTCATGGGGGAATTCTGCACACAAAAACTTAAAATTCTGCAAACTTTATATTGGTCAACATAACACAATTTTTAGACCTATTATCATATCTCCTCTCAGCCACCTCTTTTCCAAGCTGAAGAGCCCTAACCCCTTTAACCTTTCTTCATAGGGAAGCCGTTCCATCCTCTTTACATTTTAAATTAAATAAGAAAAAAGTTAATACTTAGAGATGCAGAATTTCCCTAGAAATTTAACTGTAAGAGTTTCCCTTCCACTCGCTCTCCCTACTCCCCTGGCCAGTTTGCCCTCCCAGGCCCCAACTCTTTCACCTGCCAGTATCTCTTCCCTCCACCTCTAGGCTCAACCCCTTCCACTCTATCGCCAGTCCCAGAGTTTGACCCCGTTCTCAGTACTGCCCCTCACACGGGCTCCCTCTGTCCCTCCCTCTCTCACACACATGCTCCCTCTCTCTAGTACACATACAGACACTCTCATATAGGCTCTCTCACACACACAAATCCCCTCATTCAGGGCCCTCTCTCTTGCATACACACCCACACAAGCTCCCTTTCTCATTCACACATACATCCTCACACAGGCTACCTATGTCTCTCTCTCATGCACCCCTTCACACAGGCTCTGTCTCACACATACACAATCTCTTTACACAGGCCAGCACGCTCACATACACACAATCCCGTTTTCATACACACCAGCTCCCAATCTCTCTCACGCATACACACTCCTTCACAATCTCCTTATATAGGCTCCCTCTGTCTGGCACCCACACTCAAGCATCCCCCCCCGCTCTCTCACTTCTTATGCTCTGTCTCACACCCCCCTGCTCTCGCTCTCTCTCACCCTCCCTTCCCCTCTCTCACACTCACACACACTCACTCTCACCGAGGTCTTCATCTTTGCCACGAGTGGAGCACATCTTGCAGCACAAGGGGGCCTTCACATTCACCGCAAGCGGAGCGCCGGGGCTTTCATCTTCACGTGCTCCATTAGTGGCATGCCAGGGTCTCCTCTGCCATTTTCTGCACAGAATTTTGCAATTCTGCATGGGGGGGGGGGGGGGGGGAAATTCTGTGCAAATTCTGTGCTGCGCAATAGAGCAGAATTCCCCCAGGACTAGCCCCAGCTCAAAAAAGCCATAGTGGAACTAGAAAAGGTGCAGAGGATAGTGACAAAAATGACAAAGGAGACAGAACATCTCTTCCATGACGATAAGCTACACAGGCTAGGACTCTTTAGCTTGGAAATGTGGTGGCTGAGTTGGGGACAAGATAGTTCATAAAATCATGAGTGGAGTGGAATGGGTAAATAAAGGATGGTTATTTACCCTTTCAAATAATGCTAAAACAAGGGGACACGCCATGAAGTTAACAAAACAAATCATAGATAGTACTTTTATATGTGGCACACTGTCAAACTGTGGATTCTGTTAGAGGACATGATCGAGGCAACTAGCATAGAGGAATTTAAAATGAGGTTTGGACAAGTTCCTGGAAGAAAAGTCCATAACACATTATTAGCCAAGTAGACTAAAGAAAGCTATTGCTGTATCTGGAAGTGAGTAACAGGAATTAGATCTACTTTATGGGATTTACTAGATACTTGCGACCTGGATTGGCCACTGTTGGAGACAGGATGCTGGGCTCGATTGACCTTGGTCTGACACAGCATGGCATTTATGTTCTTATGTTCGCATTTACCTATTCTACCCCATGCATGATTTTATAGACCTATTATCATATCTCCCCTCAGCCACCTCTTTTCCAAGCTGAAGAGCCCTAACCCCTTTAGCCTTTCTTCATAGGGAAGCCGTTCCATCCTCTTTATCATTTGGGTTGCCCTTCTCTGTACCTTTCCTAGTTCCACTATATCTGTTTTTAGATGCGGCGACCAGAATTGCACACAGTATTCAAGATGTGATCACACCATGGAGTGATAGAGGTATTGTGATATTCTCAGTTTTATTCTCCATTTTCCTTCCTAATAATTCCTAATGTTCTGTTTTGAGTTTTTGACTGCTGCTATACACTGAGCCGAGGATTTCAACATATTGTCCACAATGATGCCTAGATCCTTTTCCTGGGTGTTGACTCCATATGGAACCTAACATCCTGTAACTACGGTTGGGATTACTTTTCCCTATGTGCATCACTTTGTACTTGTCCACATTAAATTTCACCTGCTGTTCCTGCAATTTCTCACAATCTGCTTGTGTTTTAACAACTTGGAATAATTTGTGACATCAGAAAATTATGACCTTACTCATTCCCTTTACCAGATCATTTATAAATATGGTAAGAAAACACTGATCCCACTATAGATCCCTGGGACACTCCACTACTTACCTTCCTCCATTGAGAAAATTGACCATTCGATCCTATTGTTTCCTTTTTTTTTTTTAACAGTTCACAATCTAGAACAAAATAAGGGATTTTGTCAGGAGCCTCCTGAAAATCCGCTATATCTTCCAACTCACCATTATCTACATATTTATTAACCCCTTCAAAACCAAGTGTAGCAGATTGGAGGGGAAATACTTCCTTTGGGTATATCCATGTTGATTCTGTCCCTTTCAACTATGTCTATCTGTTTGTTCAGTAATATTTTTGTTTTTTAGAATAGTTTCTACCATTTTTTCCCAACACTGACATCCAGTCTGGCTTACCCTTGGAGCCCTTTTTAAAGATGGGCTTTACTTTGCCTTCCCTCCAATCTTCAGATACAATAAATGGTTTTAATGATGTTACAAATTACTAGTAAGAGGTCTTTCCTAACTCTGGGGTGTATACCATCTGGTCCAGGTGATTTGCTACTCTTTAGTTTGTCAGTTTGCCCTGTTGCATCGTTCATCATGATTTGTTTTAGTTCCTCACAATCTTCACTATTAAATACCGTTTCTGGCATAAAAGAGTTGTGCTTTGGACAGGACTACAGTTTACAGAATGCTAATGGAACAGGACTGGTCTGCAAAGTTTAATATGGGATGGATATGTAATGTAATATGCAGTGCAGTAGAAGTTATTCCAGTTACTAAAAATATTAGTAGCATTATAAAAATGCTGTTACTGCTAATATCATTGTATCAAAATCTATAGTTTCTGATTTAGAAAACGTTTTACCTTGTCTTGTACATATGCCACACAGGATAACTTTTTAATTTTTTTATTTTTCAGACTCTTTTAGAGAAATTCCTTATTTAAAAGTATATTTGTTTTCGCCATGGACTTTGCTGCTGCTGTTCCATGAAGGAAACGGCGGTGAGCCATTCCCGATGCAATTTCAAGGGCTGTGTCCAGCCTCTTGGAACGTTATCAGGTACGGGAGGGGGGCGACGCCAGAAAACGCCACCCACCATGCTGTAACCAGGTACTGGGAACGCAGTTGTCACACTGTTTCTATTCACTCCACTGGGAGTTAGTGTGACAGTGGAATGCAGCATGTTGAGGTCAGGTACGGAAAAGCATCTGCTCCAAGCGCCTCGGGTGATGGCAGGCAGCATTCTCCCCGTCTGTGCAGTATTGAGCCATGTCAGGGACCACTGGCCAATCAGAAAATCTTACAGCAAAAAATGTCTGAAATACGGTAGATAAGTCTCCCCGCAATGGGGAAAAATTTTAAATTGGAAAAAAATCCTGTTAAATATTACCCCCTTTGCTGCCCTGACAGCCTCTTTGGCAATCGCTTTCACACACATTACACAATCACTGAGTGTCTAAAATGTTTTCAGGGAAGTTGTCCAAAAGTGCATCTAGTTTTATCCCTCTTTCAGTTCTCTGAGAGTATCCATTTGTTACATTAGCCATGCCCTTTTCATCCATTTCCTCAGAGAAGGTAAGTCAGGGTCTCCTAGTAAGCATTTTCTGAGCTATTGTTTTCTCTTATTTGCCTCCCTTACTAGTTTTAGTTATTGGGTGTTATTTGATGTCTACTATTTTGAAATATTATTGATAATTGGGAAATTTTATAATTTTTATGAGCGTTTCATTCTATTCATCAGCTGTTTTGAAATATTCTTTTTAGTAGTATTATTGTTGATGGTTTATATTCCTTGATTTTATTGTTTTGAGGAATGGTATTTCTATTTTTCCATTATTGCCTGAATACAGTCTGGCTTGTTGAGGTTTCCTGTTCATTTCTGTTTACACTTTATGGTCTCTTTTTTTCTGTGTTTGGTGAGGGTCTGTCTGTGTTCTGCATGTGTGACTAAGATGAGGTAATCTGCTAGGATGTAGTTTCTGTGTAGGGATCTATAGCAGCCTGGCTTGATCTGTTTTCCTTATAGGAGCTATATTGATGTTTAAGGTCTGATATAATATTTGCGGTGGTAGTTAGTACTCTTTTATTATGGGACGTTTACAAATATTGGGGCCGATGCAAAACCGTGCACTCAGCCAAGTATACTGTTTAATCTGCGGTTGAACACACGATTTGGATGCGTTTCATAGCCCCTTATGCTATAAGGGGATTAGCATGTCCAAAACCCTGCAAAACTAATAGTGTTCATCACATGCAAATGCATATTGATGAGGCTATTAGTTATTCTCCACGAATCTGAAATAACATGTGCGAATGACTCGCAAGTTTTTACGCTCAAAAATGAATGCCTGCCCAGAGCAGAAATTTAATTTCTGAGCAGCTCAAAAAAGTGTACAGAAAAGTAGAAACTACTGCTTTTCTGTACATCTGCGACTTAATATTGTGGCGATATTAAGTTGGAGGAAACAAAAAGATGAAAAAAAATATAAAAAAAAAAAAAAAGTGCCAACGGTCAGGTTAGGGAAACAGATGCTCAATTAACAAGCGTCCATTTGCCTAATCCGCTGACAGCCACTTCTCCTGGGTGCTCGTTGCCATGGTAGCGCTAGGGGCACACGTTTGTCACTAGCGCCTCCTTGGCAGCTCGACCCCCTCATTTACATATTGCATCGTGCACCCAGGAGAGGTGCCTGGGCACGCACTAGGAAAGCGGGCGCTCATTTATTGCATCCGGCCTCATTGTAATTGTAATTCAGTTTACTCTGGGCTTTCTGAGGGCAGATCCCAAGCCTAACATCCATTGCAGTAGGCCTAATGCCATATGCATTCTGAGTGTGTTTTTTTGCAGGGTTGCGATATTTATACCACAGAAGACTATACGCTTAATGTTCTTTACATGTAAAATTATTATAAATGCAGAATTTTTAATTGTGTGTGGTGAGGGCAGGGGGACACAGACAGAAGGCTGTAAAGTTCACCTAGGATGCCTAATACCCTTGCACTGGCCCGAAGAGTGTGCCACATAAAGAACCTCCAGCATTCATCCATCTCCCACTTCTCCAGGGTAAAATGCTGGGGGGGAAATGTGGGAGGCAGGTCTGAGGGTTCCTGGTAGTATGGCAGGGTTTCCAGCTTCCTAGAAACATTATCACTGACATTCTGCCACTCCTCTGGAAATTCTGATCCCTGCTTTCTCCCTTACGCAGCTTTTGAAATCACCGAAAGGCTTGGCTGTACCCTGGCTTTAGGGGGGGCGAGGGGAGTGCCATCTCCTCCCTCCCCTCAGGCAGCTGATTGCCTTGAGCTGCTCCTCATGGAATCGATCAATCTTTCGGGATCCTGCCAGGTACTTGTGACCAGGATTGGCCACTGTTGGAAACAGGCTACTGGGCTTGATGGACCTTTGCTCTGACCCAGTATGGAAAATCTTATGTTCTTAATATGATGTACAGTAAAATCAATAACCCAAAAATCAGCCACCATATCATCTTAACCACCCTCTCAACCAGTTGACCAGTACATATGCCAGGCATTCGTGTTTTTCATATTGGGTCACAACACTATCCTCTCTTCTTAGGATAAGACCAATTGAATCCGCTCTGTCAGGACCTTTTTCACCACTACTCAGTGGCTTGTCCCTTGTGTGTATTTTGCCCAAATAAGTCCAATATCTATTCCTCACATCATGCCCTTTATTAAACAGTTCAATAATTGTAAGGTTAGAGTCCCCTTCCTGCAGTGCTGCAAGATCCACAACTGCAGCTTCGGGTGCCTTACTACAGAGACAGGCTCCTCCACCTTATTTTCTAAAGCACCCTCTGTAGCCAAAGGATGAGCTTCGTTGTTCATGTGGACCTCTACACCATGGTTCACAACCTTTCATGACTACTCTACCCCTTTCAAACATGTTTTGTATATTCTCCGGTTCACAAAAAATTCAAAATGTATAGTGCATACTATACGTTTGGTTTTCTCTACCTTGATTGTAAGGTGATTTCCCCTTGATCTCTTCTCTGCTTTCATCTTGTCTGTCTTCTAACTTCATTTGCTGGTTCTCCTTTCCATTTTCTCTTTCCTTCTATGATTGTCATCTTTCTTTATCCCTCACAGCTCTCTCTCATGTCTTTCTTTAATCTCATTTCTTTCCATCTTTCTTCTCTTAACTATTTCTCTCTGCTTTGCCTCTCTCCTTCTCATTTCTTACCTCATAGGAGCTATATTGATGGTTAAGGCATGATATATTTGCAGGGTTGATTTTTTTTATGGTTATGGTTTTCACTATTTGAGGGCTGGCAGTTAGTGCTCTTTTAGTATGGGAGGTTTACAAATCTTGTAATTGTAATTCAGTTTACTCAGGGCTATCTGATGGCAGAGCCCACACCCAACATGCATTACAAGAGGCCTAATACCATATGCATTCTGAGTGTTTTTTGGGGGGTTTTTTGAGAGTTGTGATATTTTTACCTTCATCTCTTCATTTCTGCATGGTTTTAGCCTCCATATACCAGACATAAGACTGAGATATTTTAGAAATGTAGTAAAATGTTTATTATAGGAAAATAAATGATTGCCAAATACAATAGAAGTGTCTGGGGAGGATAAGCATAGACTCTGCAAGTTATCAGAAGTCCTTAAGCTCATCCTTGCCTATGTCACAATCTTACAAGGCTTATATACATTTTTTTCTAGTTACCTTTGCCAAGTATTCATCATTTCTAAATATGTCATTCTAGCTGGCTTCCTTTCCCTAGACCACCTGCACCCAAACATTCATTCTCTTTCTCTTTCTTTCGTGTCCAAATGTTAGCACAGAAGGGGAACAATCTTCCCACGGCTTGTTGTAAGACATTGATCATCTCTTATCAATGTCTGCACTTTCCTTTGCAGTTGGTTTACACGCAGACCACACATATATTGTATGTGAGCCATTCCTATCCCTTCACTCCTCGCTGACTTAGGCCCATATCCTGTAGTTGTAATTAGCTTCCTCCCTTACAGCACACAGCATGTATTTGACATGTGCTGGCACAAACTTAGTAGGGTCTAGCTCAGCAGTCCAGCAGTCAGAATTATACATTTCCCACCCTTCCACGTCCCCATTTTTTTCTCTTTTGACACCCTGAGCCCCTCCCTCTTCCCATCTCAATCTTTCCATCTCCCTGACCCTTTCCTTAAACTTCCAGCCGTTTCCAGCCTAGTCTTTCTTTCTTTTTTCTTCCGCACCTCCCTGCCTTCAAACTTCTTCGCTGATTCTCTCATACCTCTCCTAGTTCTGCATTTCCCTTTCTCCCTATCTCTTCATATCTCCCATCTTCCATTTTCCTTTCTCCTTATTAGTCTTTCACCACCCCCCATCAACCAACCTTCCACGTCCCTTCTCTCTCTTCATCTCTCCCCATCTCCAAGCACCACCCGCACCCCTTCCCCTCCCCCCTAGTCTCCACTCTTTGCTCTCATTGTCTCCCTAATCTTGGCTCCTCTCTGTCATGGCAGCTGGAGAGCAGCAAAAGAACAAGCACAGGAGTATCGGGATCATGAGAAACTGCTAGCTGTACAGCTAAAAGCAGAAATAACCAGTACCACAGGGGATAGCAAAAGAGCTGTACTTTCTGTCTCCATGGCTGCTTCCTCTTCATCCTACCCTTGCATAAGCTTCATTTCTGATCAGAAAGCCTGTGTGATAGGAAGACAGGAGAAGAAGAGGCAGCTGGGGGTAACAAATCTACAATACTATCACTGTAACCTGTGGTTTCTGGTGTCTCGGATTTTGTTCTGTAGCCAACTGCCTTTCCTGCTTCCTTGTGCTAGTGATGGTAGCCCTGGACTACCATTTCCTGTGCAGCAGCAGTAGTGATGCTACTTGTCTTCAGGTTACTTCTTAAGGTCGGAATATGGCATCTGATAGGGAACCCATATCTCCCATTTGAGGTTACTGCTTTGTGCAACAGGGTAGGTGGGTACTTTCCACAGTTCAAGTTCCCTCTCTCAGATGGTGGTGGTGGTGGTGATGGGCTGGTCGTGTACAGTTGACAGGCTTCCAAGTATCCCCAGGGGTACATGTATGCCTCGCCGAGAACCACTGTTTGTCATCCCCTTTTTGGTGTGCTTTTAATACAGTGCCTGCAAATCTCTCTCATGCATATTCATTCTGGATATGTTGAAAACCTGACTGGTTACTTGTGCTTTGAGGACTGGTTTTATATATCAGTTTTCTGGTTGGTATCCTAATGTTTCTCACCTGCTGCATCATTCTTCACAACGCGTTATGGCATTAACGCACACGTAAAATGCCTTAACGCATGTGATAAGTGCCATAATGCATGGCACAATGCAAATTTTTTAAAAGGGAGGGATTGGGGAGGAGTCGGGGTGGGATTTCCGAAAAAGTGGGCCGGCTTCGCAAAGTGCGAAGCCATAATGCACGATATCGCACAATTTTAACGCCAAAAATAACTACACCTTCTTCAATAGTGTTAAGCTGTGCGATATCGTACGTTATGGCTTCACACTTTGCCAGCCCACTTTTTCAGAAATCCCACATCTCCGGCCCTTCCCCACTCTCCTCCCACATCTCAGGCCCTTCCCCAGCCTAAAAATGCCCAAAACGGAATTTGCGAAAAAATTGCAAATTACATTATGGGCATAATGCACAATATTGCACAGTTTTAATGCCGAAAATAACTACACCTTTTTCAATAGCGTTAAGCTGCCTGAGATGTGGGAGGAGAGTGGGGCCTGAGATAAGGGGAGAGGGAGAGGGGAGAGAGCCTCTGGGGGTGGCACCAGAATAAGCAGCTATTTATGCTATTATAAGAGGCCCACCTAGTAACTCGAGGTGAGGTTTAGGTGGTAGTGTTAGGGGTTAGGGGCCACTTTTGCATGCAGAGTGAGACGTACGAACAGAACAGTACACTCTTGTGAAGATTTGATGTCCTTCGGAGTGAGGAAACTCACTTGTGCAATGTTCTCTCAACCTAGCTTGATGTTACCCAGGTAGAGAATCCATCAAGGTAGGTTGAGAGAATATTGTACAAATCTCATTGTTGTGTGAGTTTCCTCACTCCGAAGGGCATCAATCTTCACAAGAGTGTACTGTTCTGCTCGTACGTCTCACTCTGCATGTAAAGGTGGCTTCTAACCCCTACACTACTACCTAAACCTCACTTCGAGCTACTAGATGGGCCTCTTATAGAGATATAAATAGCTAACTACTACAAGGGCCTTGTTGATAGTCTCAGTCTTGCTCTCGCTCTCTCAGCACTGGATGCAAAAAAAAAGTTGGATTTATTGCACTGCAATAATACTGATTTGAAGCGGTAAGTTACCACATGGTGCGGTAACTCCAAAATTTCCCTAAACACACTCCTTTTTCTTAGCGCAGGCATTATCATAAGAACATAAGAAATTGCCATGCTGGGTCGGACCAAGGGTCCATCAAGCCCAGCATCCTGTTTCCAACAGAAGCCAAACCTCTCATGAGGCTTCTAAGAAAACTAAGGAAACTAAGAAAACACTACATCTAAGGAAACTAAGAAAACACTGCATCTACCTGTTCACCTTTATCCACATGTTTATTAACCCCTTCAAAAAAAAAAATGAAGCAGATTTGTTAGGCAAGACTTCCTTTGGGTAAATCCATGTTGACTGTGTTCCATTAAACCATGTCTTTCTATATGCTCTACAATTTTGATCTTGAGAATAGTTTCCACTATTTTTCCCGGCACTAAAGTCAGGCTCACTGGCCTATAGTTACCCGGACTGCCCCTAGTGCCTTTTTTAAATATTGGGGTTACATTGGCCACCCTCCAGTCTTCAGGTACAATGGATGATTTTAATGATAGGTTACAAATTATAACTAATAGATCAGAAATTTCATTTTTTAGTTCCTTCAGTACCCTAGGATGCATACCATCCAGTCCAGGTGATTTGCCACTCTTTAGTTTGTCAATCTGGCCTACTACATCTTCCAGGTTCACAGTGATTTCATTCAGTTCGTCTGACTCATCACCACTGAAAACCATGTCAGGAACTGGTATCTCCCCAACATCCTCATTAGTAAACATGGAAGCAAAGAATTAATTTAGTCTTTCTGCAATTACCTTATCTTCCCTAAGAGCCCCTTTAATCCCTCGGTCATCTAATGATCCAACTGACTCCCTCACTGCGTTAAGACGTTTTGATTAATCTAGAGGCTGGTTTGTTAGTAAACCACATTTTCCTGATATATTGAAATATTTTGTAGAGACGAGAGCTTACTGTGAGAGGGACTTTTGAAAGGACAAGACTTCCATTATTAAACTGAGAGAGGCCCTGTTTAACTACAGTTGGTTTTTTTTTATAATATATCTGGTGCGCTTGTATTGCAGACCCACTGTGTACATTGAAGAGAAGGCGATAAGCACGTTAGCCCACCTCTGTGACGGCGATGCAAGGACCGGGCTGAATGGCCTCCAGTTAGCTGTGCAGGCCAGATTAGCGACAGAGAGAGTAACTGAGGACACAAAGGACGCCTCAGAAAATGAGATTTTAATACAAGAACAGGACGTGAAGGAGGGGCTGCAGAGGTCCCATATTCTGTATGACAGGGCAGGTGAGTAGCTCTCCTATGTATATACTTCCTAGCACATCCTAGCTTCTGATGCCCTTCATTTTTCTGTTCGTGCTGCTGTTAAATTGGTTACCTGCTGCTCAACTGGCCCAGTAAAGCAGTGATCTAAATAACTGATGTTTCAAAGTGTATAAAACCCCAAAAATAGGAAAGCAGTAATTGCTAAGGAGTGAGGCGTTTAATGACATAGTTCATTTAGAACAGGGGTGGGCAATTCCAGTCCTCGAGGGCCGCAAACTGGTTGGGTTCTCAGGATATCCCTAATGAATATGCATGGGAGAGATTTGCATACATACTGCCTCAGTTGTCTGCAAAGCTCAGCCCCAACATCACATTCGATGATACTCTGTCAAAATCCTCTATTGAACTGTCCCTGTAAGCACCTACCTTAAACCTTCTCATTCATGGCCTTGCTGTCTTAACTCAAAGCCTCTTAATTGATTTTACTGTGTCTTATCTGCCTTGACTAGGCTTTAAGCTCCAAGGAGTAGGAACAATCCATTTTGTGTCTCTATATAGCATTGTTTACATTTGGTATGCGTTATGATTTATATAACTATTGCAGTGTAAGCTATTTCTGGGTTCATGCTGTAACTGAATACTGATACTTTCAACTCACAAAGCACACAAAAGTGTGCTGAACTTCCACAGCACACAACTTCTCCTACCTTATTGATAAAATAAATTTTGCTATATTGAATGCTATTGCATACATTTTTCTATACAGAAGGAAAATGTGAGGGGGCAAAAGGGGGGTTGTTAGTCTTGCTTTAAGTATGTTGTTCAAAATGGAAGTGTTCAACTCTTTGCTCTCCTGTTGCTTTGAGTGGAGTAATTTGAGTCTATTTTTGTTTGGTTTTTTTGTTTTGTTTTGTTTTTTATATCTTCCATAAAACTGAAAAATGTTTTGTTGAGCAGAGCTTTAGGTGGATCTGTCATCTCTTCCACTCTGGCACTAGCATTGTCATGGAAGTGTGTTTTGTTTTGTTTTTTTAACTATCTTTATTGAAAGAAGAGGGGTTCTATTTCTGACCAGACATTCCCTCCAACCTTAAACTAGTGGAGAATCTGAAGACCTTGGGCATTCATCTGGAAGGGAAGTGTAAAGGGGCAAAATGGGGATGATGACACTGTTTATTCTAATACCAATGAAAGCATACTATGTGTGGCAAGTCCCTCATTTGTGCAGTTAGCATCAACCAGAGGGGCTATGGGTCCAGGTCCAAGTCGGGATGGGGAGGAAGCTATCTTTCACAGATTCTCCTGCCATGTGGTATCACCATGCCCTGATTCTGCTTGTTATGACACCTTCCCACCAGCAGAGGCCTCTGATGAGCTCTGCTCCCAACTATCTGAACCACCATCTTACTGATTACCTGACTCAGCAATTCCTGAACTACTTAATCCAGCCTTGCCAGTACCTCAATGCCTCTTCATGGAGTCACTCTTAGCTCTCTGTCCTGGCTATGCTTACCTTGTTCCATGCCTTGTGGCCTTTGGACCTGCTCTTGCCTTGTGGCCTACTCAGGCCTTTCCTTGCCTCGAGGCCTCCTGCTCTTACCTTGAACCTTGCTCTATGACCTACTCAAGCCTTTCCTTGCCTTGTGCTATCCAGGCCTCCTCTCATCTTGTGATTTGCCTTACGGCTTATTCAGGCCTTTCCTTGCCTGTGGCCTTTGGGCCTTATGCCTAGTGGCCTTACAGGCCTTCTGCATTGCTGCCTTTAGGTCTCCGTGTTTTCTGTTCTGTGTTGTCTTTGTCTAGTCTTGTCTGGTCCTGTCCTTGTCTGGTCTTTTTGTGTCCTGCCCAGTCCAGTTCCCAGTATCCATTCTCTGCCTTGCCATTGCCTTATCTTGCCCCAGTCTGTATCCAATCTCAGTCCCTGCTCAGCATCTAGTCCAGTCTGTGTCTGTATCCAGTCCTAACCTGTGCCCAGTATCCAGCCCTCAGTTCCTGCCTGTGCCTGTCCAGCCTTGCTCAGCCTCGTCCAGTCTGCCTTACCATGATCCAAAGCCAAGCCCTACCGGCACCCAGAATGAAAGGGCTTAACCTGCAGGGGGGGGGGGCTAGCCAGGCAGAAGATAAAAATCAGTCCAACCCTGTGGTTCTGCCCTGCTCCTGAGGGGGGCGTTCCCCAACCCCAGTCAGCATGGCGCTATCTTCCTAGGCCCCTGCCATGGTCGGTCAGTCACTACCTAAGATAAAAAAGCTCAAACTCCAGCTGGATAATTCCTACTGCATGCAAGAGGGTGCAATATAAGAGCAAGGAAGCCAGAATTAGAAAAATAGGTAGAAAGAAAAAAATCAAACCAGTGTCCATCCATTCAGTCAATGCACTGGGCAAAGGGGGAAAAAAAGAGTCCAGATAGTGTTCAAAAGAACCAGTTTACTTTAACTTAAATAGGAGAATCAAGGCCAAAATCACAAAGATGAAAAAATATCAAGAATATTAATACAATAAAAACAATGGTTTTCGTGTTCATTTTTTATCTTCTCACTATTCTCCTTCTTTTTCACGACCTTCCATATCAAAAATATTCTCCCCTTGTAGAGTAGGATAACTAGAATGGATCTGCAGTATAAACTGGGGTGAACAGATAGAAATGTTTGAGCTTGGGATATTTTCAAACAGGGTGCCAACAAGTCCAAGAAAACCTCCCAAACTGCAGTCCAGCTCTCAGAAGTCTCCTCAAGTCTTTTGAGTTATCTTCTAAATCAGGTGAATTCTTCTTACCCTGGCTGTAACTAATCGCTTGAGCAAAAAAGAATCTTTGATGCCTCCTTTTGGGACACAGAGGGATACCCTTCCCTGGGGACTGATCAGTCTCTTTCCAAAATTCTTCTCAAATGCACTATCACTCCTTCAAGTCACTTAGACCCCCAGGGATGAGGCCATGACCACCTAGAGCTCCTCTCCTTCCTAATGTCTCTTTCCAGTCTTCTTCCACCCACTAAAAGACTGAGCATGCTCATGGGGACTTATATATCCCACACAAGCCTTCCCCAGAAAGATGGGGGTTATAGCAAGGGGAGGAATTCTGAATATCAAAATCCCCTCCCACTGCCCATTGCTGGAAACAGTACATGGGAGCAATTAGTAGTGACTGGCATAGTCCCATTACATATGTTTAATTATGTGCATTGCCTTGAACCACTATAATGACAGTACCTGATCCCCCACTACAGTTAATATGGCACCTGGAGGGTGGAACATTCTGTACTTTTTGTATTGAATTCCACAACAAAATAAAGAAACATTAAATAAGTACTTTTTGAAAAAATGTTTGTTTGGATTTGAGATTTGCAATATAGTTAGTGTATATATGCAAAGAGAACCCTTCCTGCCGACACTTATCTTGATTGCCAAGTCCCCAAGCTATCAGAATATAGAAATTATATGCCATGCTGTGTCATGCACTATAGCAGTAGTTCCTAATTCACTCCTCTCATACGAGAAATATGTTTCGGGATGTCTGATTTTGGTACGAGCTGAACGAGTGCAGTGGCAGCACCATGAATCACACATGCTGGGCACTTGTAAACTTTAGGCGGAGGGAGATGGAGAATGTGAGAGACTTACATTCTTCGGATTAAGCTAATCTCTTGTAGCACTTTATTTTAAACCCAAGAATTGTGGCATGCACTTGCTGGTATGCCATGCGAGAAGCAAAAAGGAACTAGTAAGTGTGCTGTGAGAGGGACCCTTTCTAGCAGGCCAAATGCAGAATAATTGCCAGATCATTTCTCAAGCCTCTGCAGTTTTTTTTTTATCAGCCTTTTAACACTTCCTTTTCCTCTGCACTTTGCATTCTGCTGATTTTGTGGGTTTGATCAGCATGTGGACTGTCTTGTTGTTCTTTAAACATGGGATAGTTAGTTGTAGGGAGCCTAAGGTCACAAGAAAACAGAATAAAGGAATTCTGTCTGGCAAGCAAAGTTACTCCATAGAAAATCTTCAAGCAATAAATAACAATTTGGGGGGGGGATAGGAGTTTGTGCAGATTTTCCACAATTTCCCATTTATTGCCTATATTTATAGAAAATTGTAATCCTTGCATCTGTTATAACATTTTCTATAAAATTTTAGGTCTGAAGGTTGCTAGCCCTTCATGTATTGTAGTGAGCCTTGTAAATTTGCCCAGGGTGTTCAGTTATATAATTTGATTCGTTGAGCCGACCCTGAACCACTGTTCCCTGTAAGCCGTGCCCGTGCACACAAGAAATCCCAATATTATTTGCATTATACTAGCTTGTAGCACACAAATTTGAACTCAGTTTATAAAAAGCTGCACAAAAGAAAACTTTTATGCATGCAGCCTTTAAAAAATTAAGGCCGGATTTTAAAAGGCCCGCGCGCGTAAAAACTGGAGTTTACGCGCGTGGCTGGGCCTTGCGCACAAACCCCACTACGCGCACAAATGCCGGGCCTCTCCGAAGAGTTGGGAGCAGGGAGGGGACGGACCGGGACAGCGCCATTCTATGCTGCCCTGGGGAAGCACGCGCATGTTATAAAATCAGCACGTCCATGTGCGCGCGCCGGGAACCTCACGCACATGGACATGAGCGCGCTCCTTTTAAAATCTACCTCTTAGAGGGCACATTGCCCTGAACTGACACACAATTTAAAATGAGAGAAACATCAGTAATTAACGAGGCATAAGAGCTAACCAGCTGCTTTTTCCAGTGGCTGTTTGGGGTTGAGATCAGAATGGAGACAGTAATTTCAGCCCCTGGAGTACCCATTAGTTGCTGCTCTTGCTGTCTCAAATTGGAATCACAAACTCTCCATTCTAAGAGGTGCAATTCCTTAACCTCAAGGCCCTCAGTCTGCTGTAGTGGATCAGGGCAGATTCTGTGGGAAGAATTAGAAAGATTTGTGGCAATTCTGGGGGTATGTTTGTATAAATTTCCATATACTTTGTGTGAGTATCCACAAAAGTGTTTTTCCTTTAATATTTTTAAACCCAACTTCCCAATTTTGTTTAAGCTATTTATTTATAAGACACAGAGCAAAACAAAAAGAAAAAAGCAGTCATGTATAGCATTGGTACAGTTTTAAAGATACTACACAACAGTATGATTGACAAGCACAAAGTGAAAATATAGGGGCAAAAAAAACACCACCAGAAACAGGAGAGAAGCTGGATCCTCACATAAAGGATTAAAGAAATTCAGCAGTCCATGGTTCGTCATCGCCAACTCCAGTAAGGGTCCCAAATCTGCTCATAGCCCTCGGATCTAGCCTTTTTTTCCATGGATGCAGTCTCAGCTACAGGCCATCCCCATTGATCCAATAAAGGAGTAGGCTTCCAGAAGAAATCAGTAGTTATTCTAGCTGTATGTAAAAAATGAGAAGTCAGTTTTACTTTTGCAGACAAAACCCTCCACCTCCCCTTTTCCCAGCAAACACCATGGAACAGTCAAAATATTTTTTCTGAAAAATAGCTTGCATCTTTCCCTCACTTTCTATCTAAAAGGTTGTATGATCGAACAGGACCACCACATATGACAATAAGAGGCAACCAGCCCACAGCCTCTCCAACAGAGAGAGAGCTTGAGTTGCTATATTTGGAAAATTATAATGGATAATTTATACATCAGTTTGCGGTTTTTATTCAAAAGTGAAATCTTCTGTAGAGAACACCAAATGGCGTACGAATGATGATCTTTTAAATTCAAAGATAAATCTGTATTCCAGTGATCATTCAACTTATGAGCTGTATGAGCATCTTGCAACTCAGAGCGCAGAAAACAATAAATGTGAGAAAGCAGCTTAGCAGAGGAGTTGTTCATCCGAACCTTCTCAGTACCATCTCTCCCTTTTAAGATCTGATAATTCACTTTAGGCTCTGAAAATATCTCTGCGGAGCTATAGATATAAAAAAATGAGTATGAGAGGATATCCAAAATTCAGATATTAAATTTTGAACGTATTTAAATTTGGTTTCCCTCCATATCAGACCTACAAGCCTAAGGCCATGCATAACCCAGTCCTCGGTGTCTAAAGGAAGAGTGGCAGAAGAAAGCTGTGGATTTTTAGAGAGGTGCTAAAGGTGAGAACTTACAAGGTTGCTTTTTGAGAATTTTAAGAAAGACAGACCAGATCTATCTTGCACGATCCTTGTGTTCCTCCAATCAGCACCTATTGGATGTTCCAGCCCCCAGGATTACTCATCTATCCCTAAAGCATGAAAGAGCATTCTCCACTTCTGGCCCAGTGTTATAGAATTCATTACCCATCAGCCCTCTGCGCCATGTCCCATCCCAAAACATTCAAACAGGCCTTGAAACATATTTATTTAAAGAAGTGTATTCTATACATTAATAGTTATACTACATGTTAGGCAGCTAGTAAGTTAACAAGACCTTATAACCGTCCATTGCTGTGCCTCCCCTTTCCAATTTACAGCGGTGGCAGGTGTGTCAAAATGTAGGTGGGTGTGATGAACAATATTGCCATTGCCTTCCCTGCTCCATTTTTTTTTCCTGTACCCTCACCACCCAATCTACTACTACTAGTAGTAGGCAGCTTCATACCATAAGCGTGGGCGGTCGTCGGGGTCTGTTTCTCTCTATTCCCAGTGTCTGCATGCCTTTTCCCTCCCAGTTCAGGCATGCTGGCCCACTATAGACCAGCTTAGCTAGCTCACATGCATGTCAGGAGGGTTGGGAGGGAATGATACGAAAGAGGGCCTGTAGTGTTTGGCTTGCTTGCTTCGTTCTTTCACCGGCAACCCCTTGACTTGGCACCCAAGGACCCTGCTACTAATTATCATCTCTATATCACTACTAGATATATGCAGCACTGTATGGATACGCACAAGAGACAGCCTGTGCTCTAATCAAGACACACAGATAGGACAAAGGGGTTTTGAGAAATGCATGGATTATATAGCAAATATGCTAAAAATTGACAAGGCCACAATCAGGAAGAGCCAGGTTTTAAAATTTAAAAGCAATCCCAAGAAGGAAAGCTTTTAGGAAAAAGCTGAATATGGACAGGTGAGGGAGTTATAGAGAAATTAAAGAACTGCCCAGCTATACTCTGGAGTGACTGTTAAATAAGATCACAGGCTGACTTTCTCAGGATCCCTCATACCGTAGTAGAACCTTAAAAAAAAAAAAAATCCATCTCAAAGTGTAAGGTTAATACAGTAAAATAACAATACAGCAAATAAAATAAATTTGCTGCTCTTACTGATGATTGTTTTATTTTAAATTAGTTACTATCCGAGGTGCACACCCCTGGTCTGGAGGGTCACAAATGGATCTGGTTTTCCTGGTAGCCAAGCTGTAAAAATTGAATGTGGCTCTCAGATATATCCGATGAATATGTATTGTGAATTGGCCTGAAAAGTAAGCCTGTTCTTGGCCCTCAAGGATCAGGGTTGTGCATCTCTGGCCTAATTTAAAGTAATTAGTGAATCTTTCCTGTGTTAAATCCCTGTATAAAATAAGGGATGCTGGCGTGAGACTACTGTATGAATTTCAGCATATTTCTGTTCATTTTATCAAATATTTATAATTTCATCAGGAATAGATACATCTTGAACAGAAATTATAAGTTTGTAAACCCCTTCGCAAGGGGATCACCTTCAGAAAATGCTGAGCACTGAACAACTTGGTGCAGCATTGGAAAATACACAGACTTGTGCTGTGAGGGACAAGATTCACAAGATTCCTCCACAGCACAAGTTTGCCCCAGGGGACTATATTAAAAAAAAACAAAACGTCTACACACAAAATGTGTTCCAAAACACAAGTAGTTTACTTGAGACAAAAATAAAGCCAGCATGTACAAAAAATAAAGACAGACCAAAGTAAAATATGGCAGAAACAATTCTGAAATTCCATTCTAGTTCTTGCAACATGAAGCTGATACAAAAGTAGTTCAGACCCCGCCCTAGAAGGCAAAAACAAAATTCTCAAACCACTTGCACACTGAAGTAGGACTCTTGAGATCCCTCCTTGTTCTCCAAGAGGCATCTTATTCCTTTGAAACCCTTGGACACCAGGCAATGTCTCTTCTTCCCCCAATAAATTAGTAAATATCTTGGTATTGGATACCACCTGAGCAGCTCCTTTTCCCTGAGACCTGGAGTCAGAGCCTCTTGGCTTTGTGCTCTTAAACAGAACCAAGAGAGCGTGCCCCCTCCCTTGCTGTCTGGAAGTTGCCTGACCCAGTGACTTGAGTCCTCTGTACAACCTCTGGCTACTGACCCACCTTTTAGGGAATTGGTTCTTCTATCAGTCACCAAAACTACTAACGCCCCTTGGAAGATTCCTCTGTTTTAGTCCTATAAGGGCATGATGTAGATATTGAGATAGAAAGTACATTGAAATTTCTTCTTCTTACGCTACTCAAGAAAGAGAAAAGGAAAAACATCTTCATGAGATTTATACAATAAATCTATAGAGGAGAGGGAGAAGAGAGAGAAAACCAAACTCCAACAGGGATAACCCAAAAACAATCGAGCCCCTTCTTGTCATAGACTGTTACTAAGATCAGTATCTAATGAGATCCCATATTGCTTCTAAGGGTGTACTTCACAGACTTCCAGAAACTTACTCAACTGACTGGGCTAAACACACAAAACTTGCCCCTTGATGTTCAACATAATACATTTAAGGGAAAACTACAGAAAAACATCTGCCCCAAACTGAAGAACCCTAGAATGTATGGCGCAGAGTGCCCCTTATTTTAGTCAGCTTTACAGAGGTCAGGGAATACCCTAACCTTCTGATTAAGAAATAATTATTCTGGAAAAAAGCTGTAAATATCCCGTTCCAATACAAAAGTCACAAGTAAGGTGGATCTTGTCCCTGCTACCTCCTGTGATTTGCTGCAGAATTGACGTCCTATTAAAACTTGCTTCTTGCTCTAGGCCACTTGTGGCTCCAGTGGTCCCAGGCATATCTTGGACCAGCGATGGCGTATACTGGACCCTCACAGTTGAAGGCAGTGCTTCCACCAGAAATGTCAACACATCTACTAAATATTTATTTAATATATCCTTCGGTGTAGTTATACTGTTTGGGGAAAATCAGTAGATCATAAATTATTTTCTAGATAGATGTTCTAACATTTTGATTTTATGTCATAATTTTAAGATTGTCCTTAATCAGGGTATCTTCCACAGTTGAAAGGATGACATTGTCTCCTAAAATCCCTGCAGACACTTATAAGAGGAAAACTTGACATTCTGAGACTGTAATTTCTTAATTGTATCTTTAGAAAAATATACAGTTGATTGACACATCTGTTCAATGATGCTTCCATTCTAACGACGACAGGCCAGGATTTCCTGCAGGGAAACTGCCCAAATGAGCTGGGTGCTGTTATAAACGTTTCTGGAGCGGTCGTCTTCACCTGAGCTGCGTCTTTTACCACAGTCTGTCCCAAAGGGACTACTGACTCCAGTCAAATCCAACTGTTCCCGAGCTTGCTATAAAAAGGATCCATCAGCCACTGATTCCAGTGACCCAGTGGCTGCTGCACATGCTCCTGGCTGCTGCTCTGAGGCTTGCCAGTCTCTGACCTCATCAGCTGGCATCAAAACCAGTGGAATGGTGAAGGATTTCACGATATCTGGCAATGCCAGTCTTCCCGTGAGACTCAAGGAGGCTGCAGTCACACAGAGGTGCTGCTCGGCCAGCTCCTCTCGCTGCTCTAAGTTGCCGCACTTGACCCTGACCAAGCTATGCCGATCTCAAGATGGACCAGTCCTCAGGGGTGGCACGGATTCAACAGGGTAGGTCTTCGTTTCCCTCTTGTGATTCCTCTTCAGCAACAAGTTTCTGCTCATTTGAAAATTGAATAAAAATGTTAATAGCCCACTGGTCCTAGAGAAAAGTGGATTCCTTTTGCAGGATACCTTTCACTTGACTAACATAAGTATTACCTAAAGGTGATGTACAGGAGCTTTTGAAGGGATCTTTGTGTCCTTTTCAGCTGTGCACTGCTTGAAAACTGATGCGCAGCGACATCTTTAATTTATTCTGATGAAGTTAAGTGAAGAGTATTCTGCAAGGAATCCAAGTTTGGCTCCAGAACCAGTGGAGCAATTCTGTCTTAGTGTTTGTTCTTTAGTCACTCTTTCTAGTGTTGTCAACTAGTCTTCTGCTGATGTAAACACACGTTCAGCTATGCTTTCTGTTTTTACTACCAGTAAGAGGTTTTATTCAGCAGGCCGAACAGATGCGGGAATTTGGTTGGGTTTCCATCATGGTGTTGACAACAGTGCCAGTGGATCCTGCTCATTTCAGGAACGCCTGTAGACAGTCTTAGCCTCTCACCTATCAGCACAGTCTTAGCCTCTTCTCTACCGGCACATCCTCATCTCTGGCTGCAACAGGGCTGACTCTTCCATCTGCTTTGTGCAGAAACCTACTGGAAAGCAGCTGTTATCTTGGGGGAAAGGCCTTTGTCCTTGCTTTGCTCAGACTAAGTGACGCCTTCTGCCAGCTGCATGACATGGATTCAGCTGCTTGGGTGTATTACTGCCGGCTCCAGCTGAAAGCTCGAGTGTCTCGCATGCAATACAGACAGGAGTTTTAGCCTGGCATAATAATGAAAACATGCCTGCAAACTTTGTGAAGAGGATGATAAAAATAACTCAATGTACAGAATAACTTTGCAGTATGACACACTGATATTCTATCCAGAGTTGCAAGCTACAGAATGTATTTTGTTGACAATGTTCATATTCATTCTGCCTTATGGAGTGTTCATTTTGCTGTATTTGAAAACCAATATAACACAACTTTTTTTTTACCCCCTATGCATTGTAGTAATCCATTAATACCATGTGTGAGTATGTGTAGGTACATGCGCTTTCACGTATATCTACTGGCTAATTGAAAGGTCCCTGTGCATATCCCAAAGATATTGCAGAAAGCAGCCCCATACAGTGACCACCTCAGCTTACCCCTCTTCCTGCTCTCATAAGCTGTTGAATGCCAGCACTTGTTTGGAAGCAAGTGTACTGTAGGTATATAAGGACTTTTCTGTTGCTTTGTATTTTTTAAAATGTGTATCTCTTATATGGTTCAGTTATATGAAATTATTTATTTGGGCAGCCAGAAACAAAAGCATTAGGAAGCATAAAAAAAGATTAGAGAAGATAATTATTTTTAAAGCTCCTAATAGGTTTTTTTTATGTCTGTTCAAATAAATGACTTAATTTAACCAAGCAAAGGTCAAATATACACACATGAAGGGTGCTAAACACAGGTATTTCTAACAGTAAGCAATCTATCAACACAAAACTTGTGTATATATATTTTATCAAATTTTATTTTAACAATATCAAAAACAAATCATAAAATGTATTTCAAATATAGCAGCATACACAATCTATATAATTCCTACACATCATCCATTCTCCAGTCATACTCCTAATAAGGACATATTTCACAACAATTTCACATATACAAATACATTCATTGTTCAGTTGCCTGAGATTTTATCACTTTTATCTTCTAATTTGTCCATGGCGATGTAATGCTTAGATTCACTAACATCAAATTTTTCTATTAGGCTCTTCTATAGAATACTCCTTCCCTTCTATTAAATTCTTCTATTGAATTCTTTCATCAGGGGATGTAACATACACTTTACACCAGATTACTTCACACTTTACACCAGATTACTTCACACCAAATCGCCATTAATACCTCATGGGGACACTCATTTCAAATATTCACATCTGAACCAAGATTTTCACCGGCTATCACCAATTATCATCAACGTTTAACCCGGGCTTTCTCACAACACATAACCAAAGTATTAGTCCAGCAATTCCACGGCAAGGAATAACCTTCACAAATTTCTTTTTATAATTTCCTTCCAAAATTATTGTAAAAAATTATAGTAGAAAGGCCAGTTTTCGTCAACACGGTTTAGAGTAGATCAAGCGGCTAAGACTGTGGTATGGGGAAAGACAGATGTTTGGTGAGTTGTAACTCCTTCATGTGGCAGCTAGCCAGGGCCAGTGCATCCCATTAGGACAACTAGGCGGTCGCCTGGGGCGCCAACCATTGGGGCGGTGAAGAGCAGCCATGTGGAGCCACGAGCAGAGCCTATCTTGCTTGCAGCCGAGAAAAGCAGATGCTCGGTGGGCCACGAGCAGTGTCTCAGTGAATGGGGCTGGGGACGGGGGTGCGGGTGCAAGGCAGAAGGTTTGCCTAGGGCGCCTAACACCCTTGCATTGGCTCTGCAGCTAGCAATGGTAGTGTCCCAGTGTTTTCTAGAAAGATCACCATTTTACCCTTGTGAATCCTTTTTGCTTTTAAGGGGGCAGCATGTCCTAAGCTGTGCTCTCCTTTTTCTAATTCTTGACCTTAAGCGGCATGGAGACTTTTGTTTTGGATGAGAGGGGGTTTTTTTCCACCCTTTTATGCCAACTTTAACTTATTTGGTTTTGGAGTGCCAAACTCTTTTGGACTCAATTAAGCTATTTTGAGTTCTCTTCTAACCATTGAAAAAGTTCCCCTTCTTGCAAGAGGAACCTGATATCACCAGAATCCAAGGAGAGAATGACTTCCAGCCATCTTGTGAGAGAGAGAGAAGGAGAGGAGATGGGCCACATCCATGACCCATGAATATCGACTGAAGATTGGGAGAAAGAGGAGTAAGAGGTATCACCCTTGATACTAAAGGAGGAGTTAGGAGAAAGGAGACTAAAACTTTAAAGTATATCTTTGACACTTCATCTTACCATGGAAGGGAAGTAAACTTGCCCAGAACTCAGTGGGAGAGAAGAAATCAAGTAACTAAAGAAATTACATTGAAATAACATCTGAACTGGATTTTATTGTAAACCGCTCTGGCCAGATCTGATATCTGATGAGCGATATATAAGAAATGAGAAATAAATAAAGTCTGTAAGAAGTTACAAACTTACTAAAAGCACTGGTATCAGCTTGAAAGTGAAGTACTCAGTTGTAAAGACTTTAAATCATCATTGCACCTTATCAGTAAAAAGAGAAATCTTGGAAACCACCAAACAACTCTCATGTGTCTTATTGAGTAGTGACTTTGTTATTCTCTATGCTGAGATTATCAGTGCTGTGTGCAAGAGAATTAATTATTGGAAGAGTAAAGAGCAATGCGAGGGCCTTGAAAGGAATCTTTCCCCCGCGCAAGAAAACCTGGAAAATAAATCTAATGGAAAAGCTACAGTGGCCATCTAAAATAGAAATGTGGGATATGGTCACTGGAACTGTTATCCAGGTTCAACCAACATGGGTTACATTAGCAATCCTACCTGCACTCCTGGTATCTCCCCACTAGTCAACTTAAGTGGCCATCCAGTGCTTTGACGTAACAAACCCTCCAGCCAGAAACCTAGAAAGGCATCCAGCCTGCCCAACAAAACCCTCTACCATTTTAGTTTTATCTATAAATAGATAATTTTAAACAGTACTTTGGAATTGGAATAATTGATGAAGCCAACTTGTGACATTAATTGCATTTGATTGGCAAGCTTATACAGTGGGCAGTTACATTACAGGCACCAATTGAAGCAGCATTACATTGCTGCCTTCCAGTGGAGATGGTGGAGACAAAAACAGTGACAGACTTCAAGAAAGTCTGGAATAAACTTTCTTTACAATTTATATTACACTTCATTACCGAATTCTGTTTGAGGTAGTTGACAATATAATCAAACTGTCAAAATACACATTCAGAATTAATAAATACAAAGCAATTGAAAGTATTTCTAAATAAATAAGCCTTCAATAATTGTCTAAAACATTTATAGTCTGAAATCTCCTGCAATTCCAATGGTAGAGTAAGAATATAAGAACATGCCATACTGGGTCAGACCAAGGGTCCATCAAGCCCAGCATCCTGTTTCCAACAGTGGCCATAAGAACCTGGCAAGTACCCAAGTGTTCCAGAGTGTCTGGGCAATTAGTGAAAATGTGCAACAACTGGTGTGCTGCATTCACACTGCCTTAGCCTTACGAATGGCCAATAGTTGGTGACTGGCCAATCGCAAAACATGCTGAGAACAATAAGGTACCAGCAACTCCTTCACATAAGCGACACACTCCCCATATAAAACCCAATAAATCAGGGTTAAAATTTTAAACTAAATCCTTTACTCAGTGGGGAGCCCATCTCTGTCCCTTAAGACAGAAATTTGGGCAGATAAAGGGCATCCTGAAATCAATCTAGCTGCTGCATTCATTAAATGTTTTAATGCATGGAAAGGAGAAGGGCATTACAATAATCTAAAATAGATAAAACAAAAGTATGCATAATTGTTTTGAAATCCTCTCTCTCCATTGGACATTGGGTTACCCTCACTGGAGCAATGTCCGAAACGTCAAGTTGGAGAGAAAATGACAAATTAGAGCCATCAGGTTGATCAATTGGCAAAATCTCAGTATTTGCTATACTAAGTAGTAGGCCATTTTGTCTCATCCAACATTTCACTATGGACCTGGAAATCTCGTCTATGGAGTTTTCCAGGAAACTTACCACTGGGAATACGAGTTGTAATTCATCTGAATACATTTGAAAAAAAATCTTATTTTTCTCCACTAAGTCACAAATAGGATGAAAGTAAATATTTAAACACAGCAAATAAACAGTAGCCTTGGGGCACCCACGATCATAAGGAAGCCCATTCAGAAGAACATTTACCCACTTTTATCTGTTGCACCTGATCAAGCAGAAATTATGAAAACCATTTCCCACTGTCTCGCCAATCCCAATTTCTAGAAATCTATGCAGTAATATAATATAATATAATATAATATAATATGAGAAACTGAATCGAAAGCTGCAGACACATCTATGAAAACTATCACGAATTAATGTTTCTGATCTAACTCACAAAGGATAAAGTCTGCAACTGAGACCAAATAGGTGCTGAGACCATGATGAAAGCCAAAAAAGATCATTAGTTGCGAAGGAGTGAAGGGAAAGATGGCATCAACTGGGCCCTAAGACAATGTAACAGGAAGTAAATTGGGCAGAATAGATGGGTTTACGGTGCTTATTTGCCATCATTTTCTGTATTTCTACAATATGGTATTCAGGAATGGCATAAACAGAGTACAGCATGTTTTTTAATGGTTTTATACTCGGAGCTTCCCAAACCTATCCTATGGGCCCTACAGCCAGTTTGGTTTTCAGGACAGCCACAATAAATATGCATGGTTTTTGTTTACATACATTTGAGGCTCAGTGTATGCAAATTTCTTATGCATATTGATTGTGAATCTCCCGAAAACCTGACTGGCTGTGGGATCTCCAAAGATTTTGAAAGCCATGCCCTAAGTAATTCGTGACTTCAGGAATACCTTCCCTTGCAACCCTAACTGTAGGTTACGAGAGACATTCGGATCCTACAAAAGCCTAAAAAGTAAATGAATTGTTTGAATTTGTTTCTAAAAGTTTTTTCTTAGGTATTTGTCACTATCAAAATACCATCAAGTCTCCCTTAATTACTACAAATGGTTTGGCATCTATTCTTGAAAAACTGGCGGAGTTCAAATGGACCCCTGCAGGGAGTCCAGCTGTACCCTCACCTGAATATTTTTTTTTCCATGAGGGATTAGCTTGCATAACATCCAGTATTCCAATCAAATTTATACTGCTGATTCCAGAGTTGCCGCAGGATTGTGGATAACCTATGGGTCAGGGAGTGTTCAAAGTTCACTTAACCCCATTTTCTTATGCTGTGTTTAAAAGTAAGGTGCCTTTCTGCATGAAACAAAGCCTTAATTTTCTCCCTCTAATTGACTACTAATATTATTTGAACCCTGTGTCATCTCTGCCCTCAGAAATTATCACTATGACCTCTCTTTGAGTGTTTGAACACCTTGGAATATATTAATAAAAGCTTTCTGATGATCTTCCTGATTCTAAGAAGACAAGTCATTACCTCTTTTACGTCCCAGAAAAAGTCACATGCATTCTTTCCTCTTCCATATAACATAGAAACATGATGGCAGAAAAAAGACTATATTGCCCATCTAGTCTGCCCATCTGTCCAATTTATCTAGCCCTTACAATTCCCATCATTTTCTGAGATCCCCTGTATTTATCCCATACATTTTTTAATTCAGATATTGGTTTTGTTTCCACTGCCTTCACTGGGAGGACATTCTATGCCTCTACTACCCACTCTGTAAAGAAATATTTCCTAAGATTACTCCTGAATCTACCCCCTTTCAAACTCATCGCATGACCACTCGTTCTAGAGCATGCTTTCCATTGAAAGAGGCTTGCCTCCTGTGCATGGAAACCTTTGAGATATTTAAATGTCTCTATCGTATCTCCCCTATCTCACCTTTCTTCTCCGGTATGCATGTTTAGATCCTTAAATCTATCCCTATATGCTTTAGAACAAAGACCATTGATCATTTTAGTAGCTGCCCTCTGAACCAACTCCAACTAGTTTATCATTTTGAAAGTGCAATCTCCAGAACTGTACACAGTATTCCAAATGAGGTCTCTCCAGGGACCTATACAGGGGCCATATCATCTCCCCTTTTCTGCTGACTATTCCTTTCCCTATGCAGTCATGCATCCACCTCCTGATCCCACTCTTCTTTTGCGCTTAGAATTTTGCCTCCAATACTGTACCTCACCCTTGGGTTTTTGCAGCCTAAATGCATTATTGCGCAATTTTTTACTATTAAATCTTAGCTGCCAGTTTCTAGACCATTCCTCGAGCTTCGCTAGATCCCTCTTCGTTTTCCACACCTTCCTGGCTGTCTACCCTGTTCCAGATTTTGATGATATTTGCAAAAAGACAAACCTTTCCCAACAATCCTTCCATTATGTCTTTCACAAAAATGTTGAAAAGAAATGGTCCAAGGACTTATCCCTGAGACATGCCACTAGTAATGCCCCTCTTCAGAGTAAACTCCATTCCACTCAATCTCTAACCCAGTCAGTCTCTAACCCAGTCAGTCTCTAACCCAGTCAGTCTCTAGGTTTCATACCAAGGACATTCTATCTATTTTTAAGTCTTCTGTGCGGAACCATATCAAAGGCCTTACTGAAATCCAAGTACACTACATCTAGCGCTCTCCCTTGATCCAACTCTCTGGTCACCCAATCAGAGAAATTGATCAGATTTCATCTAACGATTTACTTCTAGTAAAACTGTGCTGCCTTGGATCATGCAATCCATTGGATTCCAGAAACTACACTATCCTCTGTTTTAGCAGCAATTCCATTAATTTGCTCACCACAGAGTTCAGACTAACTCAGTGTTTCCCAACCCTCTCCTGTAGGCACACTTAACTAGTCAGGTTTTCAGGATATTCATAATGAATATGCATGACAGAGACTTGCATTCACTGGGTCTCCATTGCATGCAAATTTATCTCATGCATATTCATTGTGACAATCCTGAAAACCTGACTGGCTGGTTGTACCTCCAGGAGAGGGTGGGAAACACTAGTCTAACTGGCCTATAGTTCCCAGCCTCTTCCTTACTTCCTATTTTATTAATAGGAAGCACATCTGCCCCTCTCCAGTACTCTGGAACTACTCCCAACTCTAAAGAAGCATTGAAAAGGTCAACCAGTGTAGCTGCCAGGACTTCTCTAAGTTCCCTCAATACAGTCAGATGTATCCCATCCAGTCCCATCACTTTATGTACTTTAAATTTAGTTAATTCCTCATGAATATATTGCCGGCAGCTTCGACCTTATAGAAGCGGCAGGAGTTCATTCAGAACCGATAAGTATTTACAAAAAGGAGCGAGAACGCTAATCGAGGTCGAGCTGACCACCAGGGGGGAGGACACTAATTTGAAATAACATAGACGGTTCACCAAAGAACAAGAAGTACATTGTTACACTATAAAAAAGAAAAGAAAATTAAAGATTTGAAGAATAAAGTCTGTAGCTATTAAATGAGGGAATCACAGAGCGGTTTCCGCACATTACCACGAATCGGAGAGTTTCCTTGATGGTTGTTGGTGATAATAGTACAGCATGATGTATTTGCTATTAAACAGACCCAGAGACAGTCACTGCCACTTTGTAGGAAATCTGAAAATGGAGACTGCCACAGAAGCGGTTTCTAGCATTGAGCCACTCAGGGTTCCTGATTTCACACTCCTCAGGTGACCAGTGAATTCATGAACTTTTTTGCTGCCTCCTCTTTTTCAAACACCTAGGCCTCACCCTCGTGACAAATTTGTAACTGTGCAGGAAATTGCAAAGCGAAGCTGATCTTCTTAGCCACCAACAGAATATTTAGAAACATATTCCTTCCTCTTGTTGAAAACTGTAATGGAATAATCCTGAAAGATTTTTATGGCATAATTCCCATAGAACACCACTAGCTTCTTGCGATATGCCTGCCAAATTTGCTGTTTTGGGGCAAAATTCAGTATGCGTGCAATTACCACTCTCAGGTGTTCCTCACCATTCTTTCTAACTCTCAATCTGCCCTCTCAATTGAAACTTGAGTGATATATTTTCCGGCAATTTGAGGGCTTCTAGTAACCACGCAGCCAGTATTTCATCTAATCGATGTTCTTCTATATTTTCAACAAAGCCCACAAAACACAAATTGTTGTATCTTGATCTATTCTCCAGCTTGTCAACTTTCTCTTCCAGAGAGGATATTTTAGCAGTCATGTCATGAATCTTCCTTGCAGCGGTGAGATTTTCATCTTCCACCATGGCCGCTTGGCTTTCCAGTATATCTAGTGGCGACCAAATATTGGTAAGTGAGTTATTTGTCTCCACAAATCTGCTCCAAAATAGTATCAAACTTTCCAGATATTGCAGCAGTTACTGCTGCTCAAGCTCAGTCATTTGTGAAGAAGAAGCGGCATTGGTAAGGCCTTACTCTTTTTTTTTTTTTTGACGGCCATTTTCTCTACAGCCAGTTTCACTTTCTCCTTATCCTTCTTTGCCAATTTTGCCAGCATAGAAGTAGCATATATTTAGCAATTGTCATAGATTGTTGGCCCAAAGAATTGTATGCTTTTTGAGGCACCCACTACAAGGATGGTGATGATATTTTAGGGATGGCATTTGGAGCTACCAACAGCACGTCCACTCATGTCTGTTGCATCAAGTGACTCCTATAATATCTCTTTTAGTTTTGCCTACTGCTCTTCTATTTCCCCAACCAGCTAATGACTCCTTGATATTTTCAAAGGGTTACGTGCGTAACCTCGAAAACCCGCTCCTGCACGCGCCGAGCCTATTTTGCATAGGCTTGGCAACGAGCGCAAGCCCCGGGACACGCATATGTCCTGGGGCTTGAAAAAAGGGGCGGGGAGGGGGTGTGGCCAGAGGCCTCCGAAGGCCTGCTAGGCCGGGGAATCACGCGCCAGCACTCGGCTGGTGCACACAACCTACACTTGCCCAGAGGCAGGCGCAACTTAAATAATAAAGGTAGGGGGGGATTTAAGTAGGGCTAGAGGATGGGTTAGATAGGGGAAGGGAGGGGAAGGTGCAGTGGGGTGAAAGGAAAGTTCCCTCCGAGGACGCTCAGATTTCGGAGTGGCCTCGGAAGGAATGGGGAAAGCCATCGGGGCTCCCCTAGGGCTCGGCGTGCACACCCTTGTGCACTCCGACCCCAGATTTTATAACATGTGCGCGGCTGCTTGCACATGTTATAAAATTGTGCGTAGATTAGAAAATCTGTCCCAATTTGTTTTCTTCTAGTCTAGAACCCTTGCCTTTGAATGAACTTTCATGTCTTGAGCTTTAATACCAAACCACACCATCTGGTGATCACTGGATCCCAGATGATCATCATCTAAAACATCAGAGATACTATTCCCGTTGGTAAACACCAGGTCCAGTATGGGTTCTGTTACCAGTTGACAGAACAATTCTCCTTACAGAGAATCCAGGATCCCCTTGCATCTAGAAGACACAGATGGAATGTCCCTGTCAACATCCAGCAAATTGATATCCCCGTTCCCTCCGAGGCCGCTCAGTGCCAGGAAAAATAGTGGAAACTATTCTCAAGATCAAAATCGTAGAGCATATAGAAAGACATGATTTAATGGAACACAGTCAACATGGATTTTACCCAAGGGAAGTCTTGCCTAACAAATCTGCTTCATTTTTTTTGAAGGGGTTAATAAACATGTGGATAAAGGTGAACCGGTAGATGTAGTGTATTTGGATTTTCAGAAGGTGTTTGACAAAGTCCCTCATGAGAGGCTTCTACGAAAACTAAAAAGTCATGGGATAGGAGGCGATGTCCTTACAAACTGGTTAAAAGATAGGAAACAGAGAGTAGGATTAAATGGTCAATTTTCTCAGTGGAAAAGGATAAACAGTGGAATGCTTCTTCAGGGATCTGTACTTGGACCAGTGCTTTTCAATACATATAAAAATGATCTGGAAAGGAATACGACGAGTGAGGTTATCAAATTTGCAGATGATACAAAATTATTCAGAGTAGTTGTATCACAGTCTGCTTGTGATTTATTACAGGAGGACCTTGCAAGACTGGAAGATTGGGCATCCAAATGGCAGATGAAATTTAATGTGGACAAGTGCAAGGTGTTGCATGTAGGGAAAAATAACCCTTGCTATAGTTACACGATGTTAGGTTCCATATTAGGAGCTACCACCCAGGAAAAAGATCTAGGCATCATAGTGGATAATACTTTAAAATCGTCGGCTCAGTGTGCTGCAGCAGTCAAAAAAGCAAACAGAATGTTAGGAATTATTAGGAAGGGAATGGTTAATAGAACGGAAAATGTCAATGCCTCTATATCGCTCCATGGTGAGACCGCACCTTGAATACTGTGTACAATTCTGGTCGCCGCATCTCAAAAAAGATATAATTGCGATGGAGAAGGACAGATGTTCTGATCAACATCAATTCGAACTCCAATCTCAGATTCTCAGTAATAGATTCTTGGAACGGGGTTACCCTAAATCGGCAATAAAACGTGCATATAAACGGGCAAAATTTTCAGATCGATCGTCATTGTTATCTTACAAGCCTCGCAAACAAGACCCCGGTCTGGTTTGCGTGTTAAATCATTCAGTGGCCACCTCTGCTATAGCTGCCTCTATTCGGACACATTGGCCAGTCTTGGCGCTTCATGAAGTCTTCAAAGATTTCCCATTGATTGTCACGACACGTGGTAAGAATATTCGCGATACATTGATACATGCAACGCTAGATGGTAGCAGTTGTGAACAAGGTGGCAGTCACAATCAATGTGGGCATTGCGCTCATTGTATACTTAGTATGAACGGAGATACATGGACTGACCCTGTTTCAGGTTACAAAGTTTATCGTAAGACACATACCACATGTGAATCTGATCATGTGGTATATGCCATTGTATGCCCTTGTCCGAAGGTATACATCGGTCGGACGGTCAGAAAAATTCGAATCCGTTTAAATGAACATAAGTCCAAATTACATACTGCCACTTTAACTGCACCCATCGTTTCACATTGCATTCAGAAAAGCCACACGTTCGGAGATTTGAAGTGGACTATCTTAGACCAAGTCCGATTGCCTTCCCGTGGCGGCGATCGGTCTCGTTCTTTAAACAAACGAGAAGCTTTCTGGATTTTCACTTTACAATCACAAGCACCCACAGGGTTAAATGAATTATTGGATTGGAATTCAATTTTGTGATCTTTGAAATTTAAATGTTTGCGCTTCGAATGGAGTTTGTATTTACCTTTTTGATTCGCGGTTCATTGTATACGTCATACGTTCAGAGCTTGATCGAGATTGGTTGCACAGCTATCTCTACACCACGTTTAAAAGGACGCATCCGTTAGCTTATAGCGTTTTCAGCCTTGGACAGAGTCGTAAGACCTACACTTGGAACCTAACAGGCAATGGCCCAACACTGACCGACGAGACATCGGAAGAGGATCAACTCCCTGATGAAAGGTCTCAGTGCAGACCTGAAACGTGGCTACGTCGGTGATCCATCAAATCATCAGATAAGTCGGGGTGTTGTATGAGCTTCTGTTGTAAGCCATAAGAGACTGCCGTTTAAGCCTTCTTGGGTCGCGTCCATCAGCGGCTCTTCAAGTTTTATACCCTTTGTTTGGGATCAGTTATCAAGGCTGCGAGGAGTGTTCTTTTTACAATTCTTTGAACACTTGAGTGCATTTTTGCACCACTTCCATAGAGTTAAAAATTTTTAGATTAGCATACTACTAAAAAATTTTCAAAAAAAGTTTTTTATTGCAATATTGTTTTGTACACACACTGCACACATTGGTCGGAGGAGGGATGTTTATGATTACACTTTATAGTCATATTACCCCGGCTGGGGATTTATGATCTTGTATATGAAACATTCCTTTCCTTCCAAAAAAATTTTTTCTCATATTAAAGTTTGAAAATTTCTTTCATTCGTTTCACGAGGATTTAAGAGTTTTTGAGAGAGTTGGTACATTTATTATGAAGGTTCCATTTTTGAGGTTCTATTTAAATTTAATGTGACATTATTTTGTATTTGATTTAACTATGTAAATCATTAGTGAGATATGTGTTTTATGGGTTATGGATTTTTGTGAATTTTGCTACTGCAAATTCTAATATTGTTAACCGCCTTGATATTAACTTGAAAGTCGGTATACAAAGTCAAATAAATAAATAAAAAATATAAAAAACCATCACCAAAATTGTCAATTTATCACTGACCGAAGGCAACTACCCCAAATGCCTCAAATCTGCTGTCATCAAACCAATCCTTAAAAAGAGCAACCTAGATCCGGAAATCCTTTCCAACTACCGTCCCATATAAATCCTTTCGTTCATAGCCAAAACCATTGAAAAAGTTGTACACACTCAACTAGATGACTATCTGGAGACAAACAGCATCCTACCTCCATCCCAATATGGTTTTAGAAAAAACCTAAACAAAGAATCTCTCCTCATCTCTCTAAATGACATTATTATAAGAGGCTTTGACAAAGGTGAAAAATACTTGCTCATTCTTCTTGACCTTTCAGCCACCTTCGACACAGTGAACCACAATATACTATTGGAGCGACTATCCCAAATTGGTTTAACTGGCAATACCTTACGTTGGTTTTCTTCCTATTTATCTGATCGAACATACCAAGTATTAATCAACAACAACCTATCAAAAATAATCAACCTCAACACCGGAGTCCCTCAAGGATCAGCTTTATTAGCCACCCTTTTCAACATATACTAAAAGAATATGAAATCACACACTTCCTCTATGCTGATGACATTCAGCTCCTCATTCCCATACAAAATTCGATTGAAGACACCTACAAGAAAACCTCAGAACTACTTATCTCAATCAAACATCTCCTAAATTCCCTGAAACTCATAATCAACTTTGACAAACTGAAATAATACTCATGGATAAAAAACCCAATCCAGCTCCGCCACCCCTGACAATACTTGACAAACAAATAACTATACTCCCTACCACCCACACCAGGAACCTCTGAGTTATCATTGATAAAGAACTTTCTTTCAAGAACCACATAGCAAATAAAACTAAAGAAGGATACCACCGACTCCTAACCCTAAGACACCTGAAACCATTTCTCAACCCCTATGATTTCAGAACTGTACTACAACTTCTTATCTTCTCCACCTTCGACTATTGCAACTCCTTACTAATTGGAACACCTTTTTCATCCCTCAAACCACTCCAAATACTGCAGAACTCAGCCGCCAGAGTCCTAACTGGAACAAAAAGAAATGAACACACAACACCAATATTGACCTCACTTCACTGGCTCACTATTACTGCACATATTGCTTACAAATCAATGACCATAATCCACAAAATTCTAAACAATAATAATCAAGGTCTTAACACCCTAAACATAATCCCTCAAAATCCTCCAAGAAACCTACGCTCTAATAACACAGGCTACCTAAACATTCCCCCTATCAAAGATGCACATCTGGCAACCACAAGAGAAAGAGCCTTTTCAATTGCCTCACCTAAACTTTGGAACACCCTACCTAAATTCCTGAGAACCCAACACAACCTAAAAATATTCAAAAAGGACCTAAAAACACTAATGTTCTGCAAATTCTACACTGACCCTCAGACGTCTGATCATTCCAACTCTCAACTGAACTCTGTTATAAACCTCTTAATACATTCTCTTCACCCTGAACTGCATACCCTCCTCTTCCAACCTAATAATGCTCTCTGGACTTGATATGCTTATTTCTGATATTGTTCAAATTGTTTTTTAATGTTGCATAACTGCTAAGAAAAATGGATATTTTTATAAACCGTTATGATGGCTCTACCAAATGACGGTATATAAAACTCAACAAATAAATAAATCATAAAGAGACAATAATTATAACACACTCAAGTTTTATGATTTTATAAATAATAAAACCCAGCTATGAAAAAAACCCCCTTAGGTTGCAAAAATGGATTTGGAGTTTGCATTATTGGAGGAAAGTTCCTATTTTTGTCTGCAAAAGCATTTATATGCTTAAAACTGGGCTTTACATGTGTAAATGCATTTTAAAAATGTAAAACCATTTAAGTGGGCTTTGGAAATTGCTATGATGGTATGTTATATTTACATGCCTAACTTCTCTGAAAATTCACCTGCAAAATGCAATGTCTCATTTTAGCATAAGCAGCCAGAAGAATACTAGTGAAATGTACAGATGCCATTTATTTATTTATATTATTTTATAGACTGATATTTTGATTACAATCATAATGGTTCACAGCATAAATATAAATAAAATAAATCCATTTTTTAAATAAAATCATTAAAAGAAAACAAGATTAAAATTCAACATAAATAAAAACATCTATAGATAAAATAAAATGAACAATCTCAAATAAAACATAGAATATATCATGTTTCTTTATATTATTTGGCACCATATGTTCACCAGCTAAATAACCCAGTGACCTGCAGAAGAACAGTGCAACCATTGTCCAATGTCCCATCACGCATGAGAAAGCTGTACAAGATTCGTAGGTTTGCCAGTCAGTCGAACAATCTGATAGGCTGAAGACCTCCCCATGTGATGCTCTATTTCCAGCAGAACAAAGAGCCTTATAGATCTGTGTTGAAATGCTGATGTAATGATGCCATTTGTTAGAAGCTCCTAAATGCCTCATCACAGAAACAGCTGTTGCAGTCTGTTACTTTTTCTCTTGTTCACAGGGACAGGTTTGATAGCCTTGAACTTTAGAAAACTGAGTTTGTAGTTGTGTTAAGAAGCTATTTTTTTAAGGGGGGAGAGCATTTTAAGAAATGCTTTAAAGCAGATCAATCACACTAACTGTAAAACTAGCCCTACAGTTGTCCATGCACCTTTACCATGTTTATCATTACATCACATTTAGAGGGTGATGTAATGATAAACATGGTAAAGGTGCATGGACAACTGGGTCTCGAGCCCGCTTGCTGTTCAGCGAGCCGAGCAGGGGAGGTATTCCGCAGCGCAGTACTACAGAGAAGGAAAACGGAAAGAGAGAAGAAAAAGGGAAAAATATAAACTAAAAACAAGAAAGAAAGCGGAAAACGAGAGAGGAAGCCTCCAGCCCAGCGGGGTGAGTTTAACACGCCCACAGAGAAGCTCCGAGCCTATCACAGGGCTCTCAAAGACCTTTAAATTGCCGCGCCTCCCACCGGGCTTCCCTTTTCGCGCCGCAGGATCCCGACCGCAGCAGCCGTTCCCCACCTCCCTCTGCCGGGGCTCACGTGGCCTTTTCGGGTCTCGAGCCCGCTTGCTGTTCAGCGAGCCGAGCAGGGGAGGTATTCCGCAGCGCAGTACTACAGAGAAGGAAAACGGAAAGAGAGAAGAAAAAGGGAAAAATATAAACTAAAAACAAGAAAGAAAGCGGAAAACGAGAGAGGAAGCCTCCAGCCCAGCGGGGTGAGTTTAACACGCCCACAGAGAAGCTCCGAGCCTATCACAGGGCTCTCAAAGACCTTTAAATTGCCGCGCCTCCCACCGGGCGCCGGGCGTCGCGCGTCCGAAGGAGCGCGACTAAGGGGCCTGCCCCTTAGCGCGCCCCTTGGAGTGCCCCAGGTCCAGGGCCTATCCCTATCGCAGTCAGCCTCTATTTCTCCCAGGCAAAAGACTACCATCTCTAACACTCCTTAGAGCAGCAGCGCCTGTGCCTGCATTGTGAGGCCCCTAAACCAAAGTTATCCACAGAATTCCAGTAACTCTTTCTTACTCCGACTCATCGCGGTGAGCCTTGGCAGTGCTCATTTAGTAAGCAGCCATCCAGATCTCACCCAGTGCCCAGTCTACACTTTACCATCCAGCGCTCATTCAACTAGCAACCATCCAGCGCTCACTCAACAAGCAACCACCCAGCGCTCATTCAACAAGCAACCATCCAGCGCTCATTCAACTAGCATCCATCCAGCGCTCATTCAACTAGCATCCATCCAGCGCTCCAGCGCTCATTCAACTAGCAACCATCCAGCGCTCACTCAACAAGCAACCACCCAGCGCTCATTCAACAAGCAACCATCCAGCGCTCATTCAACTAGCATCCATCCAGCGCTCATTCAACTAGCATCCATCCAGCGCTCCAGCGCTCATTCAACTAGCAACCATCCAGCGCTCACTCAACAAGCAACCACCCAGCGCTCATTCAACAAGCAACCATCCAGCGCTCACTCAACAAGCAACCACCCAGCGCTCACTCAACAAGCAACCACCCAGCGCTCACTCAACAAGCAACCATCCAGCGCTCATTCAACTAGCAACCATCCAGCGCTCATTCAACTAGCATCCATCCAGCGCTCATTCAACTAGCATCCATCCAGCGCTCCAGCGCTCATTCAACTAGCAACCATCCAGCGCTCACTCAACTAGCAACAACCCAGCGCTCACTCAACAAGCAACAACCCAGCGCTCACTCAACAAGCAACAACCCAGCGCTCACTCAACTAGCAACCACCCAGCGCTCACTCAACTAGCAACCACCCAGCGCTCACTCAACAAGCAACCACCCAGCGCTCACTCAACTAGCAACCACCCAGTGCTCAGTCAGCAAGCAAGTTGGCCCCTTTGTGCGCCACTTCGTGCAGACCCGAGGGAAGACCACCGCAGACAATCCGGTTCAACATCATCCCAGCGTCAACCCACTTACGAAACCAATCATGGCGATCTCATCCATCCCCATCATCCACAACCTCAAGAGACCATCAGCAAAAAAACAAGCCTTACCACACTCTTTACAAAAAAGACTCATCCCTATCGTCATCTCACTTTTAAACCAACTACTGGGACTGTCACTTTTCACCTTATCACTGCTGAACGCACAGTCTTTGACTAAGAAAACTCACCTGCTTCATGACTATCTGCTGGAAACAAACACAGACATATTTGCAATCACTGAAACCTGGTTAAAACCAGAAGACATCGCTACAATCAACCAACTCCCTACTCACTCGTACAACATATTCTCAATCCCCAGACTCAAAAAACGAGGAGGAGGTCTTCTTCTTGCAGCAAAAAAAACACTAGGAATGTCGCTACAAACTTCAATATCTTCACATTCTCTAGAATTTGCCGTATTTAAATGCTCTCACCTTCAAATCGGGCTTACATACGCCACCCCAGGATACCTTGAAACTGATCCATCACCTTTGATTGAAAATATAGTAAAACACATCAACTCCGACACACCAGCGATACTATTGGGGGACTTCAACCTCCATGTGGATGTATCTCCCCATTCTCACAGCTGTGAAACTCTCCTAAGCACACTAAACTGCATGGGTTTCAAACAAATAATTAAGGAACCCACCCACAAAGCTGGTCATACGTTGGACCTCATTTTCATTAACCAGGAATTACTCTTTCCTCTCACCCTACATGCCTTCCAGTTCCCTGGTCAGACCATAAGCTGATCAACACAGCACTAAAGATAAACCTACCTACACTCCCAGAAAAGCAGAATAACACAATCCAATTCAAGAAAATGTGCAGCCAGGAAATTCTCAGCAACAGCCTATCGGATGAACTTAACCAACTGGACCTCACTAACGCGGACTCAGCTATATTGTCCTGGAACAACATTACCAAAAAAGTGGCCGATACTACATGCCCAACTATTACCAAAGCTCTTCAAGCAAACAAGGACAACAGAAAACCTTGGTACACACCAAAACTAAAATCATTAAAACAGGATCTCAGAAAAAAAGAACAACACTGGCGTAAAAACCCAACATACGCCAACATCACGGCATTCAAAACCATGATGCACCATTACAGAATATCCATCCTCCAAGCAAAAAGAGACTTTTACTCACAAAAAATCCACCACTTCATTTTCGACCCTAGAGCGCTTTTTTCTTTGGTCTCATCCCTCACTAAACCCCTATCAACATCCATACCAGATGATAAAGCAGCAAGCAAAGCAGAAGAACTGGCAACCTACTTCAAAAACAAGATACCAAATCTACTAACTCAGTCCATTAATAATAACAATAATAATTACACTACGCCAGTAATACCTCGAGCTGCAGTCTCATCACAAAAGGCTAGCCTTAAGGAATTCGAACCGACCTCATCCTTAGAGATCGAAAATATCCTAAAAAAGCTCAAACCTTCTTCTCACCCTCAGGATACCATTCCCACCAATCTCCTCATCTCTTGTGCTAAAACCATATCCAAACCCATCGCACAAATCATAAATTGCTCCTTCTCTCACGGGATTGTACCTGACACACTAAAAATGGCAATCATAAAACCACTTATAAAAAAACCTAATCTTTCTCCTGAAAACCCAGCCAATTTTCGCCCAATAGCTAATCTACCATTCATCGCAAAAATCCTGGAACGAGTTGCAAATAAACAACTAACAGAATACCTAAACTACCACAACATTCTTTCCCCATCGCAGTTCGGTTTCCGCCAATCTCGAAGCACCGAAACCCTTCTAATCTCATTAACGGACTCTATATTACTTAATCTTGAAAACAGACAACCGTGTCTTCTCATCCTCCTAGATCTAACAGCAGCTTTTGACACGGTCAATCACAACACACTAATAGATCGCCTGGCAGAAATTGGCATCAGAGATGAGGCCCTCAACTGGTTCAAATCGTTCCTACAGAACAGACAGTATAAGGTCAAGGTCAACAAGGAAGAATCTCAACCAGTCACCTGCAACTTAGGAGTCCCACAAGGATCATCACTCTCTCCAACCTTATTCAATATTTACCTTCTGCCACTCTGCCAGCTCCTCATCAACCTGAATCTCGTCCACTACTTATATGCAGACGATGTTCAGATACTGATTCCAATTACTGAATCTCTCCAAAAAACTCTGGACTTCTGGAACTCTTGCCAACAAGCCATCAACAATTTACTCACTAGCCTCAACTTGATCCTTAATCAAAACAAAACAGAATATCTCCTCATTTCCCAAAACGGAACCTACACACTTCCAAGTACCATCTTGTCAACTCAATTAACAATAACCCCACAAGTCAGAAATCTAGGAGTTATACTTGATAATCAAATGAATTACAGATCACTCATAAATAACATCGTAAAGGATGGATTCTTCAAATTACAAGTCTTAAAAAGACTGAGACCACTCCTACATTTCAAAGACTTCCGATTAGTTCTACAAGCAATCATTCTCACGAAAATAGATTACTGCAACTCACTTCTACTGGGTCTCCCTGCCAACGCCATAAAACCGCTACAGATGCTGCAGAACGCTGCAGCGAGGATCTTAACCAAGTCCAACAAAAGAGACCACATCTCACCCATCTTAAAAAGCCTACACTGGCTTCCCGTCAAATTCAGAATACTATTCAAAGTGCTCTCAGTAACCCACAAGGCAATACACAACCTGGCACCACTCGAGCTCACATTCCCTCTCCAACTCCACACATCTTCCAGACCAGTGAGACAAGCCTACAAAAACAACCTTCAAATTCCACCGATGAAGTCAGCATTAAGTAAAAGAGCTTTCTCCACAGCTGGGCCTAAACTCTGGAACACTCTCCCATCAGAGCTCAGATCAGTGCAATGCTCCACTACATTTAAAAAAAGACTCAAGACTTGGTTATTCAACCAAGCCTTCCCATAACATCAACCTGCGAAATATCCCTGCCAATATCCCCTCAGTGGTAACACGCTAGAGAACTATATAGATCTTCTCTAGAAATCACATGATCTTTGGCAGTCTATTATCAAAACCCAACCTCTAGCCTATATTAGGCTCCGTACATGTTAATTATGTTATTACCCCCATATATCTTAATCCAAGTTAATTCGACCTGTTCATTGTAAGACATTTACTTGTCATTGTTGTTATTGTTTAAAATGTAAACCGAATTGATCAGTAATTCCTTTATTGGAAAGTCGGTATAGAAAAATGCTAAATAAAATAAATAAATAATCACTATGCCAAGACACTTATCATCCAGCTCAAAATTCTGAAAGAAAAAATATTTTGAAAACTCTCCTCACGCTGTTTTGTCTTTTTGTTTTGTATCTCTCATCCAGGTGAGGAACATTACAATTGTATCTCTGCATTGCATAAGTCAATGCGTGGCTCAGATGAGAATGCATCCCTCTACTGGCTTGGTCGGATGCTCGAAGGAGGCGAGAATCCACTCTATGTGGCGAGAAGGCTAGTGAGGTTTGCAAGTGAGGATATAGGTGAGCCATAGTACAAGAAACTTCGTGTCTCAGGGCTGTCTCTTCAAACACCTCACCTTCTAGTGTCTGGAGAAGATTCTTTTACGCTGGAATTTTTACTGTCTTCATTTCAAATGGTACCAAAAGGTATCCCATGCAGGATATCTTCTGCACCTTTCTTTCCCTGGCACACAGTGTCTTGCCACAGGTTAGTATCTCTATTATTTATTTCTTGCCTTTCCAATCCCAAAGGATTGCCCAAAGCAGTTTACAACAGGTTAATGATACAATTAATAAAATATCATTCATAATTCATAAACCTAAACCAAAATATGCATGAAATATATTTGCATGCGGTGCCTCCATTGTATGCAAAAATATCTCATGTGTATTCATTGTGGACATCCTGAAAACCAGATTGGCTGAGCCATCATCTAGGTCCAGGTTATGAATCACTAATGTTCTCTCTCTCAGGAATAGGATACACACAGACCATTTAATACCTTGATGCAGGCAAATATGGCCTCAGTATGACCGTGCAAACAGTGATCCAAAGAGGACAACACTCAGATCAGAAGTGGTTCGAATTAGATTTCACAAGGGACCAATTACAAAGTGGTAGAAGCCTAGCAGCTTTGCTGAAAGTGGCCCAAAACATATATAATTAATAAAAACTCAAAATAAAAAGCACAGTTGTCAGCTATAACAGAACTATTTCAGCAATACATCTCAGATGGAGGAAGATACCTTTCTTTGTACTACTCCTCTTCTGAAACAACTTACCACTAAATGTTGGTATTCTCATTTGCTCATTGCTTTTCAGGGTTGTTGTTTATAATTATTGTATATTCATTATGGCTATTCTGAAAACCAGACCACTGCACTAGATAACAAAGTGTTTGTAAGGCAAAGTGCATGCAGCCATGAATAGAAGAAGTCTATGGTTCTTCGGCTCAGATTCCCAAACCTCTTAAGTTGCCATGTTTTGAAAAAATTTTTACGTGCATTATTCAGTGGCTAAATGTGAGTGCATGCTAAACAGAGAGTGTTGTTTGTTGGCAAAGGATATGAAAGCAGAAGCTTGTGTGGTATCAGAAGCTGTTGTCCCCTCTTGATGTACTGGGCAGATGTAGGAGAAATGCAGACAAAGTGAAATGTGGGAATTGACACAGTTAATGTGGTACATAACTTGTAAGATGTGTAGGTACACATTTACAAAAATGGCACAACATTTGTTTGATGTTTATTACAACGGTAACTTTCAACCGGTGCACGTGTGCACATTCCTCAGCCTGCACCCAGGGCCGCAGCTATTTTATAACTTATGCGCATATGTGTTCAAGTTCTAAAACAGCCTGGTTTGCGCGCAGATGTGCACCAGATTTTAAGTGGGCGTGTGTAAATGTCACTTCTTCTACCGTGTAAATCGGCGGATTTTAAAAGAGGCGCACGTCGACACCATTTCCAGTTTTACCAGTTTATCCCCAGTTCACCCAGTTGAGAGAGGTCTTTCAAATCCTCCTGGTTTAATAGCCTTCACTCCTCCCAGTTATCCCCGACCCTTAAAACCCCGCAGATCTGCATATTTATCTTTATTTTATAATTTACGCGCATCCATAACAGAAGTAAAGTTATGCAGCACCAGATCATGTAAGTATATATGCACACATCTCAGCTTCATGCCCTGAAATGCCCATTCCCCACCTCTTTTTGAAAACTTCTAAGATATGCACGCTGCGGCATTTATGCGACGTCATTTGGAGTGAGGAAAGTCTCACAAAGATGAAATTTCTACTATGTTCTCTCACCCTAGCTTGATGGACTCTATAATAGGGTACCATCAAGCTAGATTGAGAAAACATAGTACAAATTTTCATCTTTGTGAGACTTTCCTCACTCCACATGACATCAAATCTTCATCAAGGTGTATTGTGCTGTTTGTACATCTCACTCTACATGCGAAGCTGGCCCCTAAACCACCACCAACACCACAGCTCGACCTATTAGATGGCTCTCCTATAGAGATATAAATAGGTGCACACAGTGAGGCCCTCCCGAGAGGCACTCTCTCTCCCTCTCCCTCCCCCTCAGGCCGCGGCACTTCAGGGGTGCACAAAGGGGCAAGCTCTTTTGTTGTGCACCTGTGTGTGCAAACACCTTTGGCGTTGCAGCCACTCTTTTGAGACATCGGCAGTGTTGGTGGGCGGTCACCGAGCGGTGGGCAGGCCAAGGGAGGAGATGCTGGCTTGGCACGACACCCACCTGAGCTTTTCCTGTGTCGGTGGGGGGAGGGAGCGCTCTCGGCATACTCCCCTCTGCAGTTTAGTGTCAGTGACCGGGGCCGCCCGCTCCACTCTTCAGGGGCGTTGCAGCCGCTCTTTTGAAATGCCGGCAGTGGTGTGGTAGGCGGGCCAAGAGAGGAGCTGCTGGCTTGGCACTGGCACCCACCTGAGCTTTTCCTGTGTCGGGAGGGAAGGAGTGTTCTCGGCACGCTCCCCTCTCTGCTCTTTAGTGCCGGTGGCTGCGCTGCCCGCTCCGCTCTTCAGTGGTATTGCAGCCGCTCTTTTGATGTATCTGAAGAATGTTTTGTCACCTCGCTTTACGTCTTTGGCAATCCTCGCTTCTGCCGGACTTTTTGCTTTCTTGATTACTTTTTTTGTCTCCCTCCGTTTTACAGGGTATTCTTCCCTGTGTTCCTCTTTTTGGGTTCCTTTATATTTCTTGAATGCTGCTTTTTTTGCTTTTATGTCAGTCACCTCCTTTGAGAACCAGATCGGTTTCTTATTTCTTACTTTTTGTTTACTTTTCTAACATATAGATTTGTTGCTTTTATGATTGTTCCCTTCAGTTTGGTCCACTGTTGTTCCACTTCTCCCATTTTCTCCCAGTCTTCTAGTTCTGCCTCCAGGTATGTCCCCATTTCGACAAAGTCTGTTTTTGAAAGTCAAAACTTGGGTCTTTGTGTGACTTCTCCATATCCTGTTTGCAGTGCTGTTTGATGATCACTGTTGCTGAGGTGGGCACCTACCCAGACATTTGAGACATTATCCCCTTTAGTGAGTACTAGGTCAAGTATAACTCCCCCCCCTCGTGGGTTCCATTACTATTTGTTTGAAGAGAGCTCCTTGCAGGGCATCTCTCTATTTCTGATTTTCCAGTCTACATCCAGCATGTTAAAGTCTCCAACAATCAACACTTCTTCTAGAACAAGCAAGATGGTTGTCCTCACAGATGGGTGACATCATCAGATGGAGCCCAGCATGAAAAACTTTGACAAAAGTTTCTAGAAGCTTTGACTGCACACTGAGAATACCCAGCATGCCACTATCTGCACGTTCACGTGAGGTCCCCTCTAAATGTCTCTTCTTTTCTGCGGTGCATTTAACTCGCAGTTTTGGAGCTCAGCTCTTAAAAGTATTTTTCTTGTTTTTTTCCCGGTTCTTTTCCGTCCAAACACTGGGTCCCCCTTCTCCAGACTGTGTCCCCACCTCTATGCGGTAGGTTAAATTTTTATACCTTCTCTGAGGTCGCTTCCCGGTGCGTTGCTTCTCTGTGGCTCGCCGGCCATCGACTACTCACCAGTTGTTTTTTCTTTCATGGTGTTGTCTGGTTTTTGCCAGTGCCCCCAGTCCCCTCTGACTGCATCCATCACGGATCACATGAGGTTTGTATCCTCTGCCTTGGGGCATCACACGACATCCGAGGGTGTCAGCTGTGCGACCAGATGACCCCCAAGGGTCGTCTTGCGCTTCTTGATAAAATGGAGAAACTTTTTGGTACCAAGAATTCTGCTCCATCCATGCCTGCGTCGAAATCATGAACGCCCCGGGGACGAGGGGAACCACTCTATATGCTTTCCCTTTCCACAACTCCGGCAGCATCTTCTAAGGACCGTGGAGACGGTGACTGCTCTTCCATAGTCTCTCCCCTTTCAAGGACATCAGCATCCTACACTTCCTTGGCACCAGGGAAAGACCGGGCCGAGAATCATGGGGAATCCCGGAAATACCAATAACTGTTGCCATTGATGCATGGCACCGGTCCCGGTGTGGCATCGGCGGCTGATACTGGTGCCGGGCACCATGCTTCCGTGGAGCATTGAGGAAGTGCCAGTGACTCCTCGTCCCCTTCCCATCAGTCCTGTCCTCACAGGACTTCCAAGAGGAGTTGGACTGCAGGGTGCAGTGTACAGTACTCCAAGCACTATGGAGCATTTAACTGACCCTGCTGCCAGCCCCCATACCGGTGCCGGAGCCCGCACCATTCATTCTGGCTCCCTTGCTCGAGCATCTGGATGTCCTGCTTGGAACACTCCCAACGCAACCGATGCCTGAGGATCCTCTGTTCCCCAGCGGCCACCGATTACCCCCCCCCCCCCCTTGGGTGCAATTCCCATCATTGGATCTTCTGAGGAGGAAGACGTGCACTGAGCACCAGTGCCATCCAGTGCAGTGATCCTGAGACCTTCATTCCTCAAACCCTTACCCGGACCATCTAGTCTTCTGAGACCCTTGGTGCCCCTGCTACCTCCAGGGCCATCAGCTCCATCAATGCCTTCGGTTTCCTCAAGGCCCTCAGTGCCTAGATCCGGGGATTTATGCAGACTCACCCACGTAGGCCCCATGGGGACCTCAGTGAGGAAGAGGGTTCCTATGATCCATGGGGAGATGACTCTTCTGAGTTTTCCTCTGAGATATCTGATGATCCTTGCTCGGAGCCTTCGCCCCTGGAGGAAAGGCATCTGTCTCCCCCAGTGGATGTCTCTTTCGTGGGCTTTGTACAGACCATGGCCAAGACAATCCCCTTCCAGTTTCTCACAGAGGAGGATACATGGCATAAGATGTTGGAGGTCCTCCAATTTGTCGATGCCCTGAAGGTGATAGTGGCTGTTGCATCCACGATATTTTTAAGGACCTCCTCCTTTGGAGGAGGGAACACCCGATATCCATCACCCCAGTAATTAGGAAGGCGGATGCCACATATTTGGTGCAACAGGCCTTGGGCTTCGAGAGGCACCATCTCCCCCACCAGTCTGTGGTAGTGGAGTCCACTCTCAAATGGGCCAAACGGTCCCGCAGCCATGCCTCGGACCCTCCGGGGTGAGAGCATAGAGAGCTCGATGGCTTGGGTAGGAAGGTTTTTCAGGGCACCATGCTCATCGCCCGGATAGCCTCTTACCAATTATACACGACCCAGTATAAACGGAACCTATGGAAGTAGGTCCAAGAACTTGCGGAGTGTCTCCCGCAACAACAGCAGGAATCGTCATCCGCTATCACGCAACAAGTTCTCGAAGCAGGAAAACACGAGGTGAGATCCACCTATGATGTCTTCGAGACCGCTGCCAGGGTGGCAGCCATTGGCATCAATGGCAATAGGATGGCCTAGCTCCGTGCTACCAACCTATGGCCAGAGGTCCAGGAGAAGTCGGCTGACCTCTCCTGTACAGGAGAGAATATTTTTGGGGACAAGGTCAGGGATGCAGTAGCTCAGTTGAAGGATCACCATGAAACCCTTCAACAGCTATCCGCCAGTGCTTCGGACCCACCATCCTCTGTACAGAAACATTCCTGACCCAGTTCTAGGAGATCTTTCTATAGGCAGCGGAAATATCCCCCTGCCTCCCGGTCTTGCATGCCTTGTACTGCTTCCAGGGGCCGCTTCCATCAACAGAGAACTCCTAGACCCCAGCCAGCCCCTCAACAGGCCCCAGCTAATGGGTTTTGACTGGAGGCAAGGGAGCATAAGTCAGCACATCGTACCCTGCTACCCAATTCCCAGTGGGGGGCAGACTTCTCTGCTTTGCCCATCATTGGTTGCTCATTACCTCGGACCGATGGGTCCTCACTGTTGTTCATCAGGGGTATCAACTGAACTTCAGATAAATCCCGGAGGACTCTCCCCATGTCCATCGTGGGGTTCATACACCCAACAGGACATACTTCTTGCAGAGCTGTCCGCCCTATTAAAGGTGGAAGCAGTAGAACCCGTCCCCCATCACCACCAAGGTTGAGGGTTCTATTTGAGGTATTTCCTGATACCTAAGAGAACTGGGGGCTTGCGCCCCATTCTCGATTTCAAGGCGTTGAACAAATTCCTCAAAAGGGAAATATTCAAAATGGTTTCTCTGGGTACTCTAATCCCCCTACTCAAAAAGGGGGACAGGCTCTGCTTGCTCGATCTCAAGGATGCCTACGCCCACATCACCATTTTCCCCAGGCACAGGAAGTATTTGCGCTTTGTGGTGGGGAAGGTTCACTATCAATACAGGGTGCTGCCATTTGGTTTGGCCTCAGCCCCTCGCGTCTTCACCAAATGCCTGGCAGTGGTGGCAGCTCACCTCAGACGCTGTGCAGTGCATGTCTTTCCGTATCTAGATGACTGGCTGGTCAAAAGCAATTCCCAAGCAGGAGCGCTGGACGCTTTGACCCTGATCATACAGGCGCTGAAGTCTCTAGGATTTGTTATCAACTACTCGAAATCCCACCTCTGCCTGTCTCTCCAACTGGACTTCATAGGAGCCAAACTGGACACGGCTCAAGCAAAAGCGTTCTTGCCTCACAATCGAGCTCTTTCCCTATCCTCGCTGGCAGCCTTGGTGCACAACAGTCAGTGCTTGAGTGCTCGCCTACTACTTAGATTACTGGGCCACATGGCAGCCTCTGTTCATGTTACCCCATTAGCCCGTCTCTGCATGCGCAGAGCACAATGGACGTTATGGTCTCAATGGCAGCAGGCATCCCAGGACCTTGAGGCCCAGGTCTCCATCATGCAACCTCTGAGGGTTTCTCTATCCTGGTGGGAGAACCTCTCCAATCTGGTGTGGGGGATACCCTTCCAGGTTGCCCCGCCTCAAATAGTGCTTACCACTGATGCCTCTACCCAGGGCTGGGGGGGGGGCCCCCCCCATGTGGACAACCTCAACAAACAGGGTCAATGGACCGCTCAAGAAGCTCTGTGTCAGATAAACGTCTTGGAGCTTCGGGCAATTCATTACACACTTTGGGCGTTCCAAGACCGCTTGTCCCACAAAGTGGTCCTGATCCAAACAAACAATCAGGTTGCGATGTGGTACATCAACAAGCAAGGAGGCACAGGATCGTTCCTCCTCTGCTTAGGAGGCTGTGCAAATCTGGCTCTGGGCTCTTTCGCAAGGGATGTCCCTGTGAGCATAGTCCCAGGAAACAAGACTGGAAGCCGATCCAATGTAGCAAAGTAGCAACCAAGAAAAAATGTTCGGTAAAAACAAGGATTCTTTATTATTGCAATGTGTGGTAACCAATAAAGCCCGACTCTGGCTGAGTTTGCTCATGTGACCGAGCTGCTTCAGGGGCTGCAACATTCATAAAACATATATATTAAAACATAGAAAAATATGGATACATACTTGCACAATATAAAATCATAAGAAACAAATATAAATAAATAAATAAATATGAAATTAAAAACAATTTACAACAACCAGTTAAACATTTATGTGCACACACATAGTGCACGCATAGATAAGTTGTTTTTCAGTAATGATATCACATGTATTCATGTGCTGTAATGGACAGCTGAATTTTTAGGGAATATACCTGTGATGATCAAACAAGCTTCCTCAGTGGTATTTTAAAGATCATATTCAATTTTCTTTCTTTACCAGACACATTATTCCAATTAGACTTCTACATTGTTGCAATGAATATAAATAGAAACATGGTGTCAACAAAACCATTCATATTGCCCAAGTTATGACCTTTCCAGAGTCAGGCTTTATTGGTTACCACACATTGCAATAATAAAGAAACCTTGTTTTTACCGACCATCTTTTCCTGCGAGCATTGTACCTGCCGGGGTACACGCACGTTCGCTGCCCATTACTACTTGGACAAGGATGATCAAGAAGATGGTAAATTCAGCCAATCTGTCGTACGCAATTTTTTCCAAACTTAAACCCAACTCTTGCTACCTAGGACCCTCTGCTTGAGACCTAAAATAAGTCAAGCAGTAGAGTTTTGAAGTACCTGTAAAGTCCTCAGATGAAAAAAGGAGACCGACACAGAGAATTACAAGTCAATAGCTGTGAGTACAAATGCCTGAAACTCTCTCCCATCTCCCACTTAGGTTACAGAATCCCAGGAAAAAATGGTTTACAGTGGGCTCTGGTAGAACAAGACATGTGATAGACACCCACCTTCCCCAACTTTACAGCATCTGCAGAGATGTTGGACATTCAGGATTCAAAAACCCAGGAGCAAGTGGATAATAGTGGGCCCTGGCAGAATAAGGCCTCTGATGAAGACACACACACTCTCCCGAAAGTTTACCCCTATATAATGCTTTTTCTGCAATGGAGAATGAAGAAACCTCAGCAATAGATTTTGAAGTGATTTCTAAAAGTGAAGTCACCAAATGCACCCAGAAGCCCTACAACATAATCAATATAAAAGAGAACTGCTTCTGCTGGGAGACTCAATCATCAGAGGAACCAGTTTGGAAGCACTTTTTTATGGTGGCACAACAGTTAAATGCATTCCAGGATCCTTAGCAAGAAGAAATGCAAACTGGATAGTCAAAGTCATTGAAGATGAAAGTAGGAACTTTATCAGTGGTATCATCCATCTGGGGACCAATGACCTCAACAGAAATGGTATCCATGTAATACAAAAAGATTTCCAAAATCTTTTTGTAGGTGATAAGACATACTGCAAAGACTATTGCCTTTTTCAGAAGTATTACCTGTTCATGGAAAGGGAAATGAGAATCTATGCCATAAAAAATAATTTCAATTCCTGGCTCAAAACCTGGTGTATATAAAATGGCTTTTGATACATTGGAGACTGGGGTCATGTATGGAGCAGTAAAAGGCTTTATGGTAAGGATGGCCTACATTTGTCCATAGCAGGAAGGATGATGCTAAGTGAGAAATTCAGATCATATATTATCAGACATTTAAACTAAAGAAAAGGAGTAGGCAGGAATTGGCCAATGAAATTGACACCACCCCCAAGCAATACAGGAAGTGGGAGGAGAAAATAAAATCAATCAGCCCAAAAAAGCAGAAAAGGTGCCTAGGAATTGCTACAAATCAAGGGAGAAAAACTGGAAAGCTATGACTACAAATGTTCGTAGTTTGGGCAATAAAATCTCTGACCTGCAGGCCCTAATGGTGGAGGCGGACTTGGACATTGTTGCTGTTATGGAGACATGATTCACAGATTCTCATGATTGGGATACGGCCATACTGGGCTATAACTTGTTAAGGAAGGACAGAGAGGACAGCAAAGGGGGAGGAGTAGCAGCACTTTGTCAAAAACAATATCAAGCTACTGAACTGCAAGGAATTTGGGGCAGGGAGAAGCAACATGGGCTATCCAAAAAAAAAAGGATGGTGCATCCATTTTTACTGGTGCGGTTTACAGGCCTCAGACTCAAATGGAAGAACTACACAGAGATCTGGTCGAAGACATCCAAAAGGTAGGAAAGAAGGGAGATAGCGCAGTTGCTTACAGGACAGCAGTTGCTTACAAGACAGCGAGATGTTAGTCCTCACAGATTGGTGTCATCATCAGATGGAGCCTGGCATGGAAAACTTTTGTCAAAGTTTCTAGAAGCTTTGACTGGCATGCTGAGCATGCCCAGCATGCCACTATCCACACATCCCCGCGAAGTCCCCCTTCAGTCTCATAACATAGCAAAATATGAGCGAAAATGAAAATAAGAAAGTGCAAGAGAACCCAACTCAGTGGGGTGATGGGCGGGTTTCCTGAGGACTAACATCCTGCTGTCCTAGGAGAACAACTGTTACAGGTAAGCAACTGCGCTTTCTCCTAGGACAAGCAGGATGGTAGTCCTCACAGATGGGTGATACCAAGCTCCAGGCTGTTTCCGGCAAAATTAAAGACCAACAAGTACCGAACAAGGTGCCAACGGGCACAAAAACAACTGAGGTACTATTGGTAGGTAGGGATTTCCATGGGAGCATGTTACTCCTTTAATATTATGGTTATATTGGTTGCTGTAAAGCAAAGAATCAAATTTAAAATGTTGATGTTGTTTTTTAAGTCTATAAAATTGGATGGGCCTTCATATTTAGTCAATCTGTTTGATTCTTATGCCCCTTCTCGGAGCTTACGTCTGTTGGCAAACAGTTCCTCACTGTATGAAGCATGCTGACTTGGGAGAGACAAGATATTGTGCTTTTTTTTTTTTTTGTAGTGGAGGCCACAGGATGGAATGGCCTCTGGAATCAGTGTGAATGTTAGATCAGTGCAAATGTTAGTTGCTGTTTTTCGAAAGCAGTTAAAGGCTCTGTATTTTCAAGAGGCTTTTGTTCATATTCAGAGCTAAGGCAGCTAAATGTACTTTGTAATTTTTGGATCCGTATTATTGGTTATTGTTGCTCTTGTCTTAGTTTATATGTGATTTTTTTTTTTTTATTATTAATTGTTATTGTATTATTATCCAGTTAGCATGGCTGGACTGCTGCAAGTAGAAAATAAGTTATAATACCCCTGTATAGAGCAGAAACTTTGAAACAAACCAAAAAATAAAAAATTCTGCTACTAATGACTCGTGTAGTGTATTGTGTAGGTGTGGTGGATGACCATCATATTTGTCTTGTCACTGGCTGTATAAATAAAGCCTATGATGACATTAAGACCTGGTATTTGTGGTGCAACAGGCAATGATAGTATAGCCTTTAAGCACTGAATCCAGATTAATCATCGGTCATTCCTCACCTCTATCTTTGTTGGCATTGAAATTGCTTTTTGCTATAATGAACACGAGATAGTGCACCAATCAACATTAAATGTGCACTTATCTGAATCCTGAAGTTGGGAGGACCATTTCATGTTGATTGGTGCACTATCTCGTGTTCATTATAGCAAAAAGCAATTTCAATGCCAACATAAAGATAGAGGTGAGGAATGACCGATGATTAATCTGGATTCAGTGCTTAAAGGCTATACTATCATTGCCTGTTGCACCACAAATACCAGGTCTTAATGTCATCATAGGCTTTATTTATACAGCCAGTGACAAGACAAATATGATGGTCATCCACCACACCTACACAATACACTACACGAGTCATTAGTAGCAGAATTTTTTATTTTTTTGGCAAGTAGAAAATAAGCATTTTTAAAGAATTAACTAAATAAAGATAAAGGGACTGTGGGGTGAATGCCTAACCATTTATTGAAGAGGCAGGATTCAAGGTACCGTAACAGGATCATGGTGGGGTACATCCCAGAATAGTTAAGGAGCTTGAAGGGAAGTTGCTGTGTTCTTCACAGCTTCACTCAGCTTTAGTGCTTGAAACATGAGAGGTTCCAAGGGGCTGGAGAGGAGCAGATAGAAGTATAAGGATAGAATAGTTCAATATTTATTATTTAATTTAGATTCCGCCTTTCAGGCACTTCGGGGCAGATCACATGCTACAGTACCTGAATGTGGCTTATCAGACCATAGGCGGGATCTTGCCAGACAAACCTGATTTCTTTAATGAGGTGAACAGATTAGTAGTTGAGGAGGGGGCAGGAGGATGATGATGCAGTAGATGCGGCTTATCTAGATTTTGGTAAAGCTTTTGAGACTGTTCTACATACACCAGTGGGCAATGAAACTATTTTGAAAGTTGGAAGAAGAAAAAAATAAACCGGATGAGAATTTGGTTGAGCAACAGACCTGAGGGGGGGGTATTGATGTAGTCCACTCTAGTGAAGGGAAAGCCGCTGCTCAGCCAGGTAAGCCAGACTTTATCCAGATACGTGGTGCTTAACTGCTCTACGCAAGTATTTTTACTTCTTTTAAAAATATGCGTGAGAAGATTTTACACGAGTTACTTACCTGCGTTTACTCCCTGCAAGTTGGCTTTTTATGTGTGCGAGTTGGCAGATTTTCCAACATGTGCCCATCAAAAATAATTACCAGTCTTACCAATTTGCCAATCCATCTGTAGGTCATCGAAACCCTCCTGGCTCTTTAGCCTGAACGCCCCCTAGTTCATCCAGACTGCCTGCTCGGTCAGTATTTCACATTAAAGTTGTTTATTATTACTTTTGCCAGATAAAGAACAGTTGTGAATATTCTTGAGTAAGCTGCCAAATTTTCAAGCATAAATTTCTTATAAAAAAAAAAAATAACATCTTTACACACGTAAATGTTGGCTCTGCCCTGGACTGCCCCTTTTTAAAATGCGCAAATTTGCTTGCCAAACCCCTTACCTACAGGTGTACGTTGGAAGTTTATAAAATAGTATATGCACCAGTATATGCTGTCTACACATGTATGTGCTAAGTTTTACGTGCGCAGCCTTTTGAAAATTCACCTTTTAAGTATTCAACCTCCGCTACTGTGACAGTCACTCATTTTCCCCAACCATTCATTATGTATGTCCTTTCAAAAACATTCACACACTGTTGTAGTTGTTACATCTCAGGACTCTTGCTATTAAATCAAATGCAAGCCAAGGGTTATGAAAGGCTTCAGTGAGGGAATTAAATATCAAAAGGCATGGAAGGTTGGAATGGGAGGGAGGTTTTTATCTGTAAATAACTTATGGCTTCTATAATGTTGCAGGACTGGCGGATCCTTTGGCATTAAACCAAGCTGTAGCTGCTTACCAAGGCTGCCATTTTATCGGAATGCCAGAATGCGAGGTGAAGTTTTTATGGGTGGTTGTTGTGGGTTTTTTTTTTTTTTATGTGTTACTTCACTGTTTGGAAAGTTTACTGTTGGTATTTGTTCATCCCTCACAGTCGCAGAAAATAGTATAATGGTGACAGACTGAACGCTAAGAGGAAATAGTAAACAAAGTATGTCCAAAGATGCCAGTGTCATCCAGAACAGGGGTGTCAAATTTATCTGGCCACAAAAGACCAATGAAAATGCTCCACTTGTTTGGCTATACTAAAAAAAAATCTCAATACATACTAACAAACAACATATTAGAAATTAAGCAAATTGCATTGCCATCATATTTAATTTAAAATAAATACTCAAAATAAACTTCTGTACAGAGAATTTGAGTTTTTTTGTGCTCTTGTTGAACTTTTTGCTTCAGCAGCATCTTTAAACACAGTAAAAATCTGTACCACACTCCTAAAAGTATGAGTGTTGTCACATCATTACCCATATATAATATCGTTCATGCCATTTCATGACACACATTTACCTTTCTCAGGGGTCAATGCAGAAAAGTGCGTTCCAGCCAATGCACCGCATTGCCTGCGATTCAACACTCATTTTGTGAATGTAAACTTTACTGCTGATGCAGTAAGACGTTTTACGCTTACAAAATGAGCTTTCTAAAATGGGAGTAATACTTAGCATCCTCACATGGAAATCCCATGCAAACGAGGGTATTAAGTATTAGGGATGTGAATCGTGTCCTCGATCGTCTTAACGATCGATTTCGGCTGGGAGGGGGAGGGAATCGTATTGTTGCCGTTTGGGGGGGTAAAATATCGTGAAAAATCGTGAAAAATCGTGAAAAATCTAAAAATTGAAAAATCGCAAAACCGGCACATTAAAACCCCCTAAAACCCACCCCCGACCCTTTAAATTAAATCCCCCACCCTCCCGAACCCCCCCCAAATGACTTAAATAACCTGCGGGTCCAGCGGCGGTCCGGAACGGCAGCGGTCCGGAACGGGCTCCTGCTCCTGAATCTTGTTGTCTTCAGCCGGCGCCATTTTCCAAAATGGCGCCGAAAAATGGCGGCAGCCATAGACGAACACGATTGGACGGCAGGAGGTCCTTCCGGACCCCCGCTGGACTTTTGGCAAGTCTCGTGGGGGTCAGGAGGCCCCCCACAAGCTGGCCAAAAGTTCCTGGAGGTCCAGCGGGGGTCAGGGAGCGATTTCCCGCCGCGAATCGTTTTCGTACGGAAAATGGCGCCGGCAGGAGATCGACTGCAGGAGGTCGTTCAGCGAGGGTTCCGGCGCCTCGCTGAACAACCTCCTGCAGTCGATCTCCTGCCGGCGCCATTTTCCGTACGAAAACGATTCGCGGCGGGAAATCGCTCCCTGACCCCCGCTGGACCTCCAGGAACTTTTGGCCAGCTTGTGGGGGGCCTCCTGACCCCCACGAGACTTGCCAAAAGTCCAGCGGGGGTCTGGAAGGACCTCCTGCCGTCCAATCGTGTTCGTCTATGGCCGCCGCCATTTTTCGGCGCCATTTTGGAAAATGGCGCCGGCTGAAGACAACAAGATTCAGGAGCAGGAGCCCGTTCCGGACCGCTGCCGTTCCGGACCGCCGCTGGACCCGCAGGTTATTTAAGTCATTGGGGGGGGGTTCGGGAGGGTGGGGGATTTAATTTAAAGGGTCGGGGGTGGGTTTTAGGGGGTTTTAGTGTGCCGGCTCACGATTCTAACGATTTATAACGATAAATCGTTAGAATCTCTATTGTATTGTGTTCCATAACGGTTTAAGACGATATTAAAATTATCGGACGATAATTTTAATCGTCCTAAAACGATTCACATCCCTATTAAGTATTACTCCCTGATGCAGAGCAGAGCATTGGGCCCAAAAAAACAGCAAGGCAGGCGATCTAACAAAGCCGTGAGGAAACAACAAAGAAGTAGATGCCCAATAAAGTCTTTGCCAAATCTTTAATAGGTGGAGACGTATAATGCTAGTAAAATTGCCCGACTCAGGCCGAGTTTCGCCACATTCCAGTGGCTGCCTCAGGGGCTTAGATTTGAACACACTGAGAATATCACAATTGGATTCAAAAAGCCATCCGCAGTTTAAACATATCTTAGATGAAGTAAGTTGTGCTTAAGCATCTATTGGTCCCATTCACTAATGGTGCCGCACACGATCCGCGCTGACTTGCAGGAAAACGTATGCGGCACCATTAGTGAATGGGACCGATAGATGCTTAAGCACAACTTACTTCATCTAAAATATGTTTAAACTGCGGATGGCTTTTTGAATCCAATTGTGATATTCTCAGTGTGTTCAAATCTAAGTCCCTGAGGCAGCCACTGGAAGGTGGCAAAACTCGGCCTGAGTCGGGCAATTTTACTAGCATTATACGTCTCCACCTATTAAAGATTTGGCAAAGACTTTCTTGAGCAGAGCATTGGGCCAGCTGACTTATTTGTGTAAGTGATGGCAGCCATCACCACTTACCCGGATAATTATCGATCTATCTGGCAGCGACGAGCTGCTGTCACATAGCCAGATAAGTTGGTACTTATCTGGATATCTGGCATGGGTCGCCACTACTTAGCCAGAAGAAGAGAGCATTAACTTTGGAAAGCTAGTCAAGAAATGTATTAAATTAATCTAATAAAAAAGTATCACCTTATATATTTTTATTTCTGTTTGTTCAACTTTTATTTCTCTACTGACGCTTATGCAGTGCTGATTGTGTGTAAGTATGACAAATGCACAGGGTGTGTGACGGAAACAATTTTTTAGGGAGAATTCAAAAACTGTACAGAACATCACTAATTATTTTAGAAACTAGTGGGCAGGCCACTAAAAAGAAAAAAAAAAAAAAGCACGTTGCAGGCTATAGGTGTGACAACCGTAATTTGGGAGATCAATTGCAGAGTGCTGTGCTGTTCGTATTCACTGTTTTCTTTCTATCTATGCCATAGGTGCTTCTTGCCCAGTGTGTCACCTACATGGCCAGAGCGCCCAAATCCATAGAAGTGTACAGGGCATACAGCAAAGTGAAGGAGTGCTTAAAGAACCACAAGGGACCTCTGCCACCAGTGCCACTGCACCTAAGAAATGCACCCACCAAGCTTATGAAGGGCCTGGGGTACGGCAGGGGCTACAAATACAACCCCATGTACAGCAAGCCTGTGCAGCAGGACTATCTCCCAGAAGAACTGAAAGGAATCAAGTTTTTTTGAGTCAGTACGTTATTGATAGGTCCTGCTTGTGCCTGTCAGCAAAGAAAGAACATATTTGTATAAGACAGACTGAAGCAAACTGGTTTTAATTTCTCCAGGCAAAAAGCTGCTGCACAGTAGAAAGCAGTGGAGAACTCTGGACACTCTCTTTGGACTTACTATAGTTTCAGATGTAACTACAAAATAATTGCAAAGAAGGTTTTAAATTAAAAAAAAAAACCTGAAACATTTATATAATTTTAAAAATTTCAGCCGAATAGTATACTGGAATTTTTCTGACTAGAAGATGTATGGGAGACCACATTGGTTTGCCACTTCACCTCAGGCCAACTGAACAAGGCTGACCAATCCTGGTTCTGCCCCATTGCATGCATGGCTTTGTAGTTTTGATTTTTCTTGGGAGAAATTCATGGGACAATCAGAACTACAAATCCATGCATGCACTGGGGCACATGTAGGGCTGGATCAGTCTTGTTCAGTGGACCTGGGGAGAGGGTGCAACCCTAAGACCACTATGTGTCCTGAATGCTGTAAAGCATGTAAGATCTTAAAACAGCTGCACTAGAAATTTTTTTTTCCTGTTTAGAGTAATCTATGTCCATGCTTTATTGAAGTTTTATAACATGCATGGTTATAATTATGGCTTATGATTTTTAGGTTTTAACTGATAAACCCTAATAAAACACCCCAATGTGAAAAAAATAAAATTGTTTTAGATAAACACCGGAAAACACCACTTTCCTGAGTACTCTTTCACCCCTCCTTTGCCTACCCTGGATACTCCATTTTGTTTTTGTGCCTTTTCCACATGAATGACTCCTCAGCTGCACAAATGAATGTATTTTATTGAACTGGAAAGGGTATTCAATGATAGTGCCTGCACTGCAAAAACACTGATTTTTTGATACCCCCAAAGAACCCTTAATTAGCTGGAAAATAAACACCACAATTTACAAACACCTAAAATCAGAAGCCCTAAGTATAATCCAAAAATCCAGTTCTTCAGGCCTTATTGTGTTGCATAAATCTCAATCTTCCAGAATTGGATTGCCCGTCAGATTGCACATGCCTGGATCCTGGCAGCTAAACTGGTAATAAACTGTTGAGAGAGAGCACAAGGGCAAATGTGAGTTTCTTAGATGTTTCTCATATGCTATGCCTGTATTTTTCTTCACATTATATTGATAAATGCATCTTGCTAAAAAAAAAAAAAAAAAAAAATCAGTCTACTGCAATGTGTAGATTGAAATGACACAAGCACTGATGATAATACTTCAGATTGCCAGTGCAGTTTATGGCAGGCAGAAGAGCAGACCTTGCTGCAGGATTCCAATGCATTGTTTGTGTGTTTATTTTACTTCCTTTCAAATGAGTGAAGGAAGGAGGCTGTGGCACAGAAAACTTAGACAGCCCAGCACAGTAAGCAAGGGCTTGTACCCTCAAGTGGCACAAAATTGAATTACAATGTAATGTGTCACATCCATACTGTTTTCAAGGGCTTAGGGAAATTCTATCCTTTTGAATATTTAATTTTTTTGATATCTTCAAATCACAAAACAATTAAATGTTGGTTTGATTGAATCTTGTATTTTAATGTTGTATGTATGTATTTTGTAATTCAGGTTTTCGTCTCATCCTAGGATCCCAATTTGTCTTTAAAGAGGCAATATCTCTTTCAAATCCCTGAATCTCCTTTGAGGGAAAAGTTTTGAGTGTTGTCTTTTTAAAGTATTGTAGTTGCCACAATCCTCAGATCAGCTCTCCATATCTCCCAGCAATAAGTTTACCACTAGAAAAGAGACTTTGTTCTGTGTCATGGCTCTGCAGGCACTGGGATTCAGAATCTGTATGATTGCCAGCAGGACATGGGGTTTTTTTTCCCCAGTAGCTGGTTCTGCCTTGGTTTTGCCCAATTCTAATTATGGACATGTAATTCTAATTTCCTAAGCATTGGGATAGGTCAGTCCCAACAAGTGAGTTATGCACCGCTGCCAGCAGATGGAGTTGGAGAAAAAGCACACATCATGGCCATATAGTCCCACCGTGACATCAGCCTGCCAATATTCTCTGTCTCCAGCAGATGATAGATGTGCATTTCCCTTCGGAGAACTGCCTGTGAATAAAAAAAAAAAAAAAAAAGTTATCGAAAGGGGTTTCGTTTGAATCAGCCCATTTCCCTGCCTGCCTTGGACAGGGACAGAGATGAAGATAAGTACCACCTTTTGCATTCCTTCTTCATAAAGCATCCTTTATGGCAGTGTAAGGAGGTGATTAAGCCTGTTCAGAAGTCTCATCACGAATTCGTGCTCCATGGTGGAGGTAAGGAGCTCCAGTGATAACGGGCAATGATTGTACGCTGAATTAAGGAAGTCGTTATGACAGGTGGCAGCTGAAATTGCTTTACCGAGAAAGATTACACCACATTCCACGTGGTATCGTGGGCGAAATTTTGTTTGTTGTCACCTGTTGAAATTTGCCAAGCAGCGACATGGTCATCTTTGCTCTTCTTCTCCACGCATTACCATTTGGAAGTTAAGGCTAGGGAGGACGCCGCCTTTTTGCAGGCGGTATTGTCTGGACCGTTGGCAGGCCCCCCATCATTTTCGAGATCAACTTTAGTACATCCCACTCAATCCCCACGAATAGGTTATGCACCTCTGCCAGCAGATAGAGACAGAGCAAATGCTGATGTCACGGCCATATAATTCCAGCCCATCAGTGTTCTTAGTCTCCAGCAGATGGTGGGATATGCATTTCCCTTGCTGTGAGTAAAAAAAAGAAGTTGGAAAGGAGACAGATGCAGTCCTTCCCTTAGTAGAGTGCCCTCAGTCCAGTAGCCTTGAGTGGCATGGACCTAAATTGAATTTAGTGGTTGCAAGTCGAGAGAGGTTTGACAGTGAAGGCTTTAGCCCTCTCCCCCCATAGCCAGGACCTGTTCCTGCTCTCAGCAAGGGAGGGTTGAGCTCAGGTAAAAGTTATTTACTTTAAAAAAAAAAAAGCAGGAGATAGGGTCTGTTTCCTCAACATTCGGCTGTCCCACTAAATATCTCTGGGGAATTCTGTGAGGTGAGGAGGTAGTGCAAGCACAGCAGGTTGAGCAGTGTTTGGCTAGGCCCCACTTCCAGGCTTCTCTCTTTTTGGCACATTGAAGGGTACGAGGTAATTTTGCGTGTTTTTTGCTGCGAGCCATTGGCGTGCGCCTTCTCATTCGCTTGTGCATCCATTCTCGCCTGTGCGTCCAGTTTGGGTGTTATTCTTTCTGGATTCACATCTTGTGCATCCAGTTTAAGTGTCTTCCTTAGTGTTGGTACTGGGCGCCCAATTTGGACATCTAGTTGGATGAGTGACCTAGGCATGTATACTTGGCTGCACATTTTTTTGTGCATCCATTTTGGATGCAGCTTATAAGTGTGGATAATTTCAGCATGAGCCTTTACAGGTCTGCACGCTTACAACCATGGTGCCCATGGCAAAGAAGCCTAAGCGCTTATCTGTTTGTCCTGCATGCCACATCAGGGCCATTCAGCCTTAGCTTTCTTTAAGCCTGTGTCTGTGCTGCCTGAATGCTCAGGGAGATTTACCTCTTTATGATTTTGCAGGCGATGGTCTGTCTCCTTGGTCTGAGGAGAGTGGGGAAAAAAATGACACAACGGGGTGTCCCCTTCCTTGATTGATCCTCGGGCCACATTGTCAGGGGACACTAGCACTCAGGACATTAGATTCAGGACTATGGTGTCTGGAATGGATCCATCATCCTTTTCCTGGGTAGAATTCTTCCATGGATTGCAGACATTTCTATAGGGCCATTCTTCTGAATCAACAGTACCTATTAAGATGTGCTCAGAGTGCTCCTCTGCCTGTCTTGCAGTCTGAAAGAGTTCGAATGCAGATGGATCTATATGAATCTGATGATGATGGTGGTGGCTCTCCTGGTGAGGAAGGGAGCATTCCCCCAGATTTGGAGCCATATAGAACTCTTCTCCGTTTCTTTCATAGAGATGAGTTGCCGAGTCTGATCTCTCAGACCTTGAAGGCCCTAGGAAGTAGCTGGGACTGACTCCTTGGGGATGCAGAAGCAGGATCCCATTTTGGTCACCTTATGCAAAGCTTCTTGTTTCTTTCCCCTTCTAGATGCAATCTAGAAGCTGATGGATTTGGAATAGAGTGTGCCAGAGCCATCCTTTAAAGGGGGACACATCTTGGCATGGTTATATCTCTTGGATCCGCAGGCCAGAGAGCAATTGCGTTTCCCTAAGGTGGATATCTTGATGTGTTCTATCACGAAACATACCACCATCCTGGAAGAGGGAGGTGCAGCTCTGAAGGATAAAGGTTATCCTTTTCAATATATTTATAAATAGTCTGGAAAGAAATAAGACAAGTGGGGTAATCAAATTTGCAGATGATACAAAATTGTTCAGAGTAGTTAAATCACAAGCAGATTGTGATAAATTGCAGGAAGACCTTCTGAGACTGGAAAATTGGGCATCCAAATGGCAGATGAAATTTAATGTGGATAAGTGTAAAGTGATGCGTATAAGAAAAAATAACCCATGCTATAGTTACACAATGTTAGGTTCCATATTAGGAGCTACCACCCAAGAAAGAGATCTAGGCATCATAGTAGATAACACATTGAAATCATTGGTTCAGTGTGCTGCGGCAGTCAAAAAAGCAAACAGGATATTGGGAATTATTAGAAAGAGAATGGTGAATAAAATGGAAAATGTCATATTGCCTCTGTATTGCTCCATGGTGAGACTGCACCTTGAATACTGTGTACAATTCTGGTTGCCGCATCTCAAAAAAGATATAATTGCGATGGAGAAGGAACAGAGAAGGGCGACCAAAATGATAAAGGGAATGGAACAGCTCCCCTATGAGGAAAGACTAAAGAGGTTAGGACTTTTCAGCTTGGAGAAGAGACAACTGAGGGGGGGGGGGTGATATGATAGAGGTGTTTAAAATCATGAGAGGTCTACAATGGGTTAATGTGAATCAGTTATTTACTCTTTCGGATAATAGACTAGGGGGCACTCCATGAAGTTAGCATGTGACACATTTAAAACTAATCTGAGAGAGTTCTTTTTCACTCAAGGCACAATTAAACTCTGGGATTTGTTGCCAGGGGATATGGTTAGTGCAGTTAGTGTAGCTGGGTTTAAAAAAGGTTTGGATAATTTCTTGGAGGAGAAGTCCATTAAGTTGACTTAGAAAATAGCCACTGCTATTACTAGCATCAGTAGCATGTGATAGACTTAGTTTTTGGGTACTTGCCAGGTTCTTGTGGCCTGGATTTGCCACTGTTGGAAACAGGATGCTGGGCTTGATGGACCCTTGGTCTGACCCAGTATGGCATGTTTTTATGTTTATCCTATTTTCTTCTGTTGGATCCTTCTTCCAATATTTGAATGAAGATCTCTTGGCAAAAATAGCCTCTTTAACCTCCCCTTTTAACCATGCTGGTAATCTTTTTGCCTTCCTTAATGTGTGGAATACGTCTGGACTGTGCTTCTAGTATGTTTTTGGTTTTTTTTTAAACAATGTCCACGCCTCTTGCACACTTTTTACCTGTGTAGCTGCTCCTTTCAGTTTTATTCTAACTATTATTCTCATTTTATCAAAGTTTCCCTTTTGAAAGTTTAGGACGAGAGCCGTGGATTTGCTTACTGTCCCCCTTCCAGTCATTAATTTAAATTTGACCATATTATGATCACTATTGCCAAGTGGCCCCACCACCATTACCTCTTTCACCAAATCCTGTGCTACACTAAGAATTAGATCTATAATTGCTCCCTCTCTTGTCAGTTCCTAAACTAATTGCTCCATAAAACTGTCATTTATTCCATCCAGGAACTTTTTCTCTCTAGCATGTCCTGATATTACATTTACCCAGTCAATATTGGGGTAATTGAAATCTAAAAAATTATAACAAGTAGAGTCTACACAGTAACCCGAATAGGTAAACTAAACAAAAAGGGAAACTGAATCTCCCATTATTACTGCACTGCCATTTTGGTTAGTTTTCCTAATTTCTCTTAGCATTTCACTGTCTGTCTCACCATCTTGGCCAGGTGGACGGTAGTATACTCCTACCACTATACTTTTCCCCAACAGGGGAAAGTATAGGCTGTAACAGGAAATAAACTTAGGGGGTGACCTTGTTGGCTGAACCAGAGGAGTTTCGATTTGGTGGGGTTTAATTTGAGTTTGTGATTAAGTCATTGGGCTACTGCTATAAGATAGTTGTTGTTTGCAATGGATGGCATTTCTATCATGTCCGCTCTCAGCCATCTTTTCCAAACTGAAGAGTACTAGCCTGCGAAGCCTTTCATCCCCTTTATCATTTTTGTCACCCTTCTCTGTCCCTTTTCTAGTTCCGCTATGCCTTTCTTGAGATGTGGTGACCAGATTAGCACTCTGTACTCAAGGTGTGGTAATACCATGGCTCGATACTGAGGAAATATGATAGTTTCCTTTTAGTCTCCAATCCTTTTTGGATCATTCCTAACATTCTATTTGGCTTTTTTTTTTTTTTTTTTTTTTGAGTGCTGCTGCACACTGAACTGAGGTTTTTTAACATATTGTCCACAAGGACTCCAAGTAGTGATTCCCAATACAGAACCCAGCATTGTGTACCTTTAGTTGGGCTTATTTTTCCCTATGTGCCACACTTTGCATTTTTGTACATTAAATTTAATCTGCAGTTCAGTTGCCCAGTTTCCTAGTCTGCAGTTCCTCAGAATCCCCTACTATTTTAGTAAGTTTGAATAATTTTGTCTCAGCTGCAAAATTTGTTCACCTCATTTTTCCCTTTTCCACACCATTTATGAATATGTTAAACAGTACAGGTCCCACTAGCAATCCCTGTAATACTCCATCTGGAAGACACCATTTAGTCCTACCTTCTCTGTTTCTGGTCTTTTAACCAGTTGCCAATCCCTAATAGGACACTTCCTCCTATCCTATGACTTTGTAACTTCCTGATGAGTCTCTCAAAAGGGAATTTGGGAGATGCCTTTTGAAAATCCAAATACACTATGGGCCAGATTTTCAAAGGTCTTATGCGCGCCAGGCCTATTTTCAAAAGACCCGGTGACGTGCGTAAAGCCCCGGGACGCATGTAAGTCCCGGGACTTTACTAAAGGGGCGGGGCAGGGGTGGGGAATGGGTGTGGCAGTCCGGGGTCAGAGGCTCCCGGCACATTAGCCATTTGCTGCTGTGCTGGGATTATGCACCGGCAGCCCCAGGGCTGAAATAAGTTTTAAAATAACAGAAACATGCAGAAAAAGGTAGGTGGGAAGGGTAGGGGAGGTAGGGTGGGGGGTAGGGAACGGGAGAAGGCAGCGTGGGCTCGGCGCGCACAAGGTGCACCCCCTTGCGCACGCTGACCCCGATTTTATAACCTGCGTGCACAAGTTATAAAATCAGGCGTACATGTGTGCACATGAACACCCGCGCGCTGTTTTGAAAATCTGCCCCTATAATCAAATGGTTCACCTTTATCCACATTTTTATTTACACCTTCAAAAAATTCTAAAATATTAATCAACACTTCCCTTTGTTAAAATCATGTTGACTCTTCCCCATTAAGCGAGGTCTATCTATATGGCTGGTAATTTTTTTTAAGAATGACTTTTTACCATTTTACCTGGCTCTGAGATCAGGCTCACCAGTCTATATAGTTTCCTGGATCACCCTTGAGCCCTTTATAAAAAAAAAAAAAAAAAATCGGCATCACATTGGCCTAGTTTCAGTCTTCAGGAATCACAGCTTTTTAAATGAAATGTTACTAATAACAGGTTAAGAATTTAATTTTTTAATTCTTTTAGAACTCTGGAGTGGATGCCATCCAATCCTGGTGATTTGTTACACTTTGGTTTGTCACTCTGATCTATTACATCCTCCATTGTCACTATTTGTTTTAGTTCACAATTTCCAATCTTAAAGAATGTTTCGGGGGTGGGTATGTTCCTATAATCTTCCTGCATAAAGACTGAAGCAAAGAATCATTCAGTTTTTCTGCTATTTTCTTGTCCTTCCCAAGCACCCCTTTTGCCTCATCTAGTGACCCAACTGACTCCCTCAAGCTTTTTGCTTCAAATGTACTTGAAAGTTTGTGTTGCACTGGCAAGTTGGTTTTTTTTTTTTTTTTTTTACATTGAATTTGCTAGTGCTTATGAATTGTTCCTTAGGTTTTTTTTCTAATTTCCTCATTCTATTATCATCTCCTTTTTTTTTTTTTAAAGTTATGACACTGTAGTAGTTTTACTTAACATCCTCTTTCCAGTGATTATGCTAGATTAAACTGCATTATGATCACTATTGCTTAGTAGCCCCATCACTGTAACCCCTTGTAGCAGGCTGTGTGTTCCACAGTGGACTAATGTAGTTGCCCTTGTCGATTCTAGGACCAGCTGCTCCAGGAACAGTCATTTATGGTATCTAGAAACTTAACCTCTCTAGCATGCCCTGATTAGACACTGAGAGATGCAAAACCAAGATAACAAATGTCCCATTAATGTCACCAAATGTATTTGCTTTTTAAATTTGTTAACATTTCACAGTCTATTTCTTCATTTTGGGCAGGTGGCCAGTAGTATACACCCACTGCTATATTGTTACCTGACCCACATGAAATTTCTATCCATAGATTCCACGCAGGATTCTTATCATGCTTGATTCTGCCATGTTTTACATATAGTGGCATCCCTCCACCACTTTTGATCTACTCTCTCGACACTATAATTTATACCCTGGAATTAGTGTCCTGTTGGTTATACTCTTTCCATCATATTTCTGAAATACCTATACTCTATATTCTCATAATAATGCCACATTCTCATCAATATTACTATTCAGACTGCTTGCATTTACATACAGACATTTTAAAGTAAGTTTATTTGTTCTTTCATTTTACTTTGTATTTACAAGCTGCTTCTTACAAAATGGTACAGGCAGGTTATAGTCATTCACATCTGGGTGCTCTTTGTCTACATCTATCTGCACAATTTCATTCAGCCTATATACCACTTCCCTAATTTTGCAAGAAACTTTGGGAGATTCATCCCTCCTAACAGTGCACTTTTGAGCAGCTGTTAGCTTTCCTGCATGGTCTCGTTTAAAAACTGGTTTATCTTCTTTTTAAACATTAGCTTCTTATTAAAGACTGTAATCAGAAAGCAATACAAAAAAACTGTAGCCCCATGCATTGCTGAAACAAGGCAACTGGATTACTGCTACATCCAACACCTTTGTCAAAGAAAAATGTAAATATTGTGGTCCTGATTTTCAAAACCATGTTTTATGCCATAAATAGCTGTTATAAAATAGCCCAGAACGCAGGTCACAAAAGTATGTGATTTTATGCATGCTTTTCTGCAAACTGAGGAGAGCAGAATTAAAATGTCTGTGCATGCATAGGAAAATTGGTTCTTACCTGCTAATTTTCATTCCTGTAATACCACAGCTCAGTCCAGACAAGTGAGTTTTGCATCCCTACCAGCAGTTGGAGGCAGAGAACAAAAACTTGAGTCAATGCTACATAACAGACAGTGGCACCTGCAGGCCCTTACTATTGACTTATGCCCAAGCAAATGAGTAGACAGCATTCTCCTTTCCCAAGACGAACCAGAAAACCCAGGGTTGGATCCCCCAGAACTGGAGATCAACATACCTCCAGCACCAAAATAGTCTGTCAACTGCTTAACTCAACACAACTTTTCAAATACTGCAAATAATTGCTGATATACAGCATATAAAAATACCAGGAAAATCAGTCTTTCGGCATCAATAACAGGGCAGGTCTCTAGCCTGATCTGTGGTATTAAAGGAATGAAAATTAACAGGTAAGAACCAATTTTCCTTTCCTGAACATACCCAGATCAGTGGGATGTACCAAAGCACCCCTACACCAGGAGGGAACCAGAAAGACCTACTCTTACCGAAAGTCACATCCTCCTGCACCCGAACATTCAATTGGTAATGCTTGGTGAAATTATGAAACGAGAACCAACCACAGCCCTACAGATTTCTTGGGGGGGGGAGACACTGACACTCAACCCAAGAAGCTGCCTGTGCTATAGTCAAATGCGCCTTAAGACCTGTTGGAATTGCACAATCTTTACAAATATAGGCTGAGCAAATAGCCTCTTTCAGCCAATGAGCCAAAATAGCTTCTGATGCTTTCTTCTCCTTTCTTTGTTCCACCGAACACTACAAAGAGATGGTCCGACTGCTGAAAATGATTAGTGGCCTTCAAATAACACAAAGGGTGATGTACATCCAGAAGATGAAGATCTCTATCCTGTGAAGAATCTCTAGACCATTCAGGAAAGCCTGGTAATTTAACCATCTGATTCACATGGAAGGCACAAAAAACTTTCGGCAAAAAGGAAGGAAAGTACACAAGGTCACCCTGTCAAAAGTAATATGCAAAAAGGGATCTTGACAAGACAGTCTGAAGCTCCAAACTTCTCCAAGCTGAACAAATAGCAACAAAAAAAAAACTGCCTTCAACATAAGGTCTGTCAAAGAAGCTTGTCTTAAAGGCTCAAAAGGTGCCCCACCGAAAACCCAAAAACTGAGTTCAGGTTCCAATCCAGGCACACCTTCTGAACCAGAGGCCACAAATGCTTAACCCCCCTTCAGGAAATGAACACCACTGGGATGAGAAGCCAAAGACTTCCCCGCAATTTGCCCCTGAGAAAACCCAAAGCTGAAACCTGGTCACTGAGAGAACTATAGGCCAAACCCATGGACAAGTCCTGCTGCACAAAGGACAAAATGTGCAGTACTCCTACAGACAGAGGATCCAGCCGCTGCTGAAAACACAAGAACTCAAATACCTTCCAAACCCTAACATATGCCATAGAAGTAGAAGGCCACCTAGCCTGGAGAAGGGTAGAAGTTACTGATCCCGAATATCCCTTCTTACACAATCACCACCTCTCAAAAGCCAAGTCACGAGACAAAAGCAATCCTCCAGATCCAAAAATATGGGTCCTTGTCACAGCAATCCTGGCAGATGAGCCAATCAGTCTCGTCCACTGCCAGGTACACCAGATCCGTGAACAATGGAAGATATAGCCACTCTGGTGCCACCAGCACCACTGTCGCTGGATGCATCTCTATGCGCTGTAACATTCGACTGATGAGTGGCCAAGGAGGAAACACATATAGAAGAATCCCTATAGGCCACAGCACACCAGAGTGTCCAGTCCTACCAAACCAGCTTCCCTTTGGTGACTGAAAAATCTTGTCATCTTGGCATTGGCCTGCATTGCCATGAGATCCAACTGGGGTAACGCCCCACCTGGCACAAATGCAATCCCAGGCTTCCGGTACCCATTCCCCAGGATCCAGCTATTGCCTGCTGAGGAAATCTGCCTGCACATTGTCCATGCCCGTGACATGAGATGACGCTCCTCCCACACAAACAGTTGCTAAGCCTCCCACCAAGAGACTTTGTTCCTCCTTGTCACATTGTCAAAAATACTTAAACATCCGACCCTATATCCAGGGCAGGAACACCTCCAGGGCCCTGCGCACTACCCCCCATCTCCAGATTGATGGACCAGGACGCCTCTGTCACTAATCAAAGGCTCTGGCCAGAACGACCCAGGCCCCCCCCAATCCTTTGAAGCTGGCATCTGTAGTCACTACCACCAAGTCCAGGACCTCCAGATTGCGTCACGACAATCACCATGAGAGACTGTATCTGGCTTCTCCCAGAAGAGGTAACAGCAGATGATACTCCTCAGTCAATGGATTCCACCTGGACAAAAGCGTCTTTTACAAGGGCCGCATATGAGTGAAGGCCCATGGAACCAAATCCAATGTCAAGGCCATTGAACCCAGCACCTGCAAGTAATCCCAGGCCCTTGGTACTGGATGGCTCAGTCGCGTCACCTGTGCCTGCAACGTCGCTAACCTGACCGCCACGTTCCTGACAAGTATTGAAGCAGGCTCCCAAATACTCCAACGATTGAGACAGAACCAGGTGACTCTTCACCACATTGATTACTAAACCCAGTGAAATCAGGGTATCCTGCAATCGCTGTACGGACTGAAGGCATTCTTCCTTCGTCTTTGCCCGAATCAGCCAGCCATCCAGATAAGGGTGAACTAGAATCCCCTCTAAAGACTGCCGCCACCACCACAACCATCTTTGTGAAGATTTGGAGAGTGGTGGCCAACGCAAATGGTGGGAGAGCCTGAAACTGGAAGTGCTGACCCAGCACCTTGAAACACAAACTTCTGATAGTCTTTGCGAATGGGAATATGGAAGTAAGCTTCAGGCAGGTCCAATGACGCCAGGAACCCCCCTGGGAGGACTGCTATCATGGTACGCAATTTCTACATCCAGAAATGCGGTACCTGCAAGGCTATGTTTACCTTTTCAAAATCCAAAATGGGATGGAAGGAGCCCTCCTTTTTGGGAACCACAACGTAAATGGAGTACATTCCTCGTCCAGCAGAACCGGAACTATGGCTTCTAAGCTTAACAACCTTTGCAGACTCCCTTCCACCACATGCCGTTTGCTTCGCGAGATGCAGTGGGACTCCAGAAAGGTTTCCATGACTGGGCACGAGAATTCTAAGGCGTAGCCTTCTCTTATCACTTCCAGAACCCACCAGTCCGAGGTGATCTTGGCCCACTCCTCATAAAAGCATGACAACCTGCTCCCTACCATGTCCATCAAGGAGTGGGCAATCTTGGATTCAATGCGAGATCTTTCCCCCTCCAGCCCCTTGACTGGAACAGTCTCTGGAGGATCTGTGGGACCCCTGAAAGGATTGCTGGTGACATGACGACTGTATCGACCCTGAGGTTGAGGCCCCTTTGCCGGAACAAAACCTAGAGTCCTGAAAATGGGATCGGGGAGGGGAAGACCTTCTTATTGATCTTATCATCCAGTAGTCTATTCCTCTTGGATTCCCCCCGGGACTTCATCAACTGATCCAGATCCTCCCCAAACAAAAGCTTCCCTTCAACTGGGCCTTGGACCACATGTCCACCACCCAATTGTGCAACCACAGAAGCCTGTGGGCAACCATTGCTAAGACCATGTTCCTGCCAGACTTGCGCACCAAATCATTCAATGCATCCACTAAATCGGCCACTCCAGCCTCCAGATGCACCACCTGAACGAGTTGAGCGTACCGGTGGATGCCCGCTCTTATGGCTGCTGAATCCAGCACAAACAGGCCCGCTGCATCATGCTAGCACACACTGCGGCTTGAAGACTCACGGCCATCACCTCAAACATACGCTTCAATTGAATCTCCAATTTGTGGTCCTGTACATCCTTCAGAGCATTGGAATCTGCCACCAGGATCGTGGCCTTAGTCACTGCCAATTCTGCCACATCCACCTTAGGAGTCTTCAAGCAATCCAAATACTCCTCCATCAAGGGATAAAGCTTTACCATCACCCTATCCACCTTCAAGCCCACTTCCAGGAAATCCCACTCCCAGCTGATCAGCTTCTGAATCTTCTTCGGCAACAGAAAGGCACTAGGCGGATCACGCAGCCCATCCAGCACCGGATTCACGCCTTCATTGTCCAACTCTTCTTGAGTCACCTTAACCCCCAATTCTTCCAACATCTGAGGAATGAGGGATCAGAGGTCCTCCTTCTTAAACAGGTGGACCACGTGAGGGTCATTCCCCTTGGTCATGGGCCGCTCATCGAACTCCAGATCATCCTTGCTTACATCAGGATCAGGGATCTGACCCCCATCCTGATTCACATCCGGGTCCACCCCCTGCAGTGACGCAGGATCCTCCTGCATCTCATCCGAGTCATCCAGGTCCCTGGGATTACCATCCACACAAGTGCCATGCAACCCTGGAGGCTTAAGTCAGTCCCAGAACCACCTGCTGCAGCCATTCTTAGTCTCTTGGGCTGAACTGGTCATCTCTCCCTGGATCTCCTCTCTCCTGCACCCTTCCTAGCCAGGAAGGATTTGTGCAACAGCAGGAAAACCCCTCCGGATCTTCGGCCCCCTGCTCAAGGAGACTGTCCTCTGAGTCTATTTCCCGCCTCCCCCTCCCCCCCCTTCCTCAGGCCCCTGTACCACAGGAGAGAGTGGAGGAGGGGAGTCACTGGATTCCCAGTAGGGTGGAGTCCCCTGGCTGTGATCCTGCCCAGGTGCAGCTGCAATGGATACACCCCCCCCCCACTTGGCCATTGCTGCGGTCCTCCTGGCCTTTGGACCCTTTGCAGAGGATCCCTCTTCCCAAGGCACAACCTGTGCAGAGGGAGTGGGTATTAAGCTGGGCTGACCAGAGCCCACAGGCCCTGCAAGCCTCCCTGTGCAGCTTGACCGCTATGAAGCACACGGTTGCAACACGGTCCGAGCGTACCACTCAGAAGGCCACACCTTGTGACTACCCTGCCGAATCACGTGATTAAGCAGACACAAGCAGAGCATGGGAAACTGCAGTGGCCGAAGCACCGCACAAAAAGTTCGCTGTACTCAAAGATTTCCCCATCGGGGGAAAAAAATGTGTCACTCCTCGCCTTCACCCTCCTGCCAAACGTGGCAGCTCCTGCTGGTTGACTGCCCCGGCACTGAACTCAGGCCAATTCTCCTCTTCTCTCCCTCTGCTCAACTCTTCATTTTTTTTTTTACTATAACAAACAATGCAAGGAACACAAAAGGGATACTTCCCTGAATACAGACAGCAGCTGGCAGAAGGGGACTTCGGAAACCCAGTGTGAGCCAATTCCCTGACTATCAAGGTCTCCGGAGACAGTGGGCCACAGCAGTCAAAGGTATCCTGGCTCAACCTGACAGATGGCCCACAAAGGAACCAGGCACCTCTAGAAGTCTTGGATCAGCTCCCCATCAACCTTCAGTCAGAACTGCAGGTATACACTTCTACAATCTGCTGGAGACAGAAAAATACTGAGGGACTGCAGGTGGCACTCTCTGTTGTGGTTAGTGCTTCAAAGGTTTTGTTCTCTGCCTTCATCTGCCATAGAAATGCAAAACCCACCGGTCTGGACTGATCTGGCTATGTTCAGGAATTGTATTTTAAAATTATACACATAGGTTAACCCACACATTGCACCTTCAAAAGAACAGGCAAAACTTTCTATGGGTTAGTTTGGGTGTGTTTCAAGCTATTTACCTAGGAATTTTCAAAGCAAACTTCTGTGCTTTGAAACTTTGTGATAAAAGTCTGCACTTAAAGTATGCACAGACTTTACCCGAACAAACTTATAAAATTATCCTCCTTAAGCAGATGGAAGAGATATTTCCTGGTTACAAGTTGGTAAAAAAAATTATCAAACTTCTTTTCTTACTCCACAAGGAGGCGGCAGATGGGAGAAAGCTTTTAATAGCAGAATAATTTCATCTTGACTTATCTAAAGTTCAATGCTACTACTTTTAATTTTGGATATAAACTGGATCAACACCCTGGAAGAAAAGTTAGAACTTTCACCTGTGGAAGGACAAAAACCAATCAGCCTGCAGAATTTTTAAGACTCCAGATCACCTGTCCTATATCTCCCCATGCTCAAAAAGACTTCAATAAATCGCCCTCCCCCCAAAAAAAAAAAAAAAATTGTTGCATAGGATACACCCTGCACACAAATGTGAAAACAAAAAACACAGCACCATCAATGAGCTTACATGAATTAACATTCCTCAGGAAAGAATAGTATCCAAACTTGTTACGAGAAGAGTCAGACTGGGGATCAAATATGTTTGCTAAGGAGTTATCAAGGGACAGACCCCCTTTGACAACTCCCCTTTCATTGGTGTCTCGCCAAGCCTTTTCTGTAGCGTTACCACTGATGATGCAGAAATAATGTTCAACGGTTCAAACAAAGGCAAGTTTTTAGTGCAAGACATTCACATCTGCAGACTTTATACACCTGGAATTTTTCTACATTGAATGGCTTGATCGCCAACATCAGTGATGGGGGGGGAAGGGCTTCACCACCAAAGATTATCATTTGGTGTTGCAGGAATGTCCAGAAGTAGGGCAAGGGTCCTGTAAACAGTGCCGTGAGGTGCCAAGAACAGCTTTGCAGAGGTGCAAATTCTTAAAATTGTATATTCAAATTAATTCACAGTTTTTTGCTATTCTCTGCCTTAAAGTTTCCCTGATCTTTATATCTAGTACTTATCTTTTATGATTCTTCTGTGCGCATGGGCATATTTGCTTTTCATCATGAATTGAACTTATTCTATGATTTTTTTTTTAAAGATATGTGCAAAGGGTTTTCCAGAAGAAGCTCACTGAAACTTAGTAGTTTTGTCTTAGAACATCTGTAGAAATGTAATGTGTTTTGAGTGATCTTTATTGATAGATTTATAAATATCGAAATGGGCTGATTTGGTAATGATGCTGCATGGCACAAATTAACAAAATGATAAGCAATACTTCTCAGTCATAACACTCAAAACCAGCATTTTTTTAACTGCTGTACTATTTGCCTTTCTTCATTTTAGCTGTTTTCTCTTTGCGTTTTTTCACATGCTTTGGAATCTTGTTTTTCCTTTTTTCGCGCTGGGCTTCTTTAATCTTCTTTTTTCTTTCCTATGAAAACGGAAGGAGTAAAAATGAGACAGCAGATAGTGAATACTAAAACTTGTTGCAGACCTATTGCTCTTCACATGGATAATAAATGACTGGGGGGGAAAAAAAAACAGCGCTTAGGCATCACAAAAGTGCATGCAAGTGTACTAGCCACAAACAGTCTAAAGAAAGTTTCCTACTCAAAACCATCCAGCATGTAAACTTTGTTTTATTGCAACAAAAATACTTTACAGTGTAACCCATCACCAATGTACAGTGTTAACTATTCAACAGTACAGAATTGTACCAGGTGTTGAATAATCTTTGTCTCCGCTATTGCAGCAACAACCAGAAATCTGATAGGAACATGCAATAAACCATTTTAATCAGCATTCAAAATGGAATTAATTAATAGTTGGTGCATCCACCATTAGCTTGCAAAACAGCTTTTTTTCTGCTTGTTGCTGGAATTTTCAATTATTTTTTTTTGGCTTTCTTCAGACAATTTTAGAAGTCACCAAATTCCGTAAAATATGTCCTCTGAAACCCAGCTTTCTCTTTGACTTAATTTTTCAGCAATCCACTTTTTCATAATAAAGGTTGCTCCAGCATTATGCGCTTCACAAAATGCCATCCACTTTATGGTCAATCTGACACTGTTTTTTGCTATCGTATGTTCCAACTATCTCCATCTGCTGGAGACAGAGAAATACTGAAGAGATGCAGATGGCACACCAGATTAAGAGGGGGTGCCCTTGAAGTTTTTTTTCTGTCTCCATCTGCTGGAAGGGAGGCAAAACCCAGCTGTCTGGACTGATCCAGGTACGTACAGGGAAGCAAGGCTATGGTTGCAGGCACCATACTGTGCCAATACGGCATCTGTCTTAGTGCATGTCATCTTTTATATTGTTTCCCTAAAGAATTCACCAGACCCCAGTTTAAATGTGTAATGCATATACCCTTCACTTGCTATGGCAGGCTATGAACACACACTCGCCAATCTGTAGATAAGAAGATAGGACTTAACTGTCCCTGTCTTTCCTCTCCCCCACCCGTCTTTTCAGTATATTCATTTGGCCAGAGCTAGGCCTCACTAAAGTGAACAATTCTAAAGACTGGCATATCAGTTGTTGGGGAAGGGAGAAGAGAGTCCTTAGATTAGCTAAAAGTTGTCTTAGTTTCAGACGAGCTACCACTAATCTGTATGCACAACTTTTATCCAATGTACTTCAAAATAATTGGCCAACTTTTCTGCCTCTTTACGAATCGTCTTAGCATATTTCTTCTAATGAAGAGTCTCACTGAACATGGTACCCTACACCCTGGACCTATGACTTCGCATAGAGAACAGATAACTGCTTTGAAAGTTTCCCTCATAAAAGAAAAAAACCCATAAGATAGAAGCTACGTTTTCAAAGAATTAGATACCTTTGTGTGGCGATACTTAATGAGTGTAGTCACCTGAAATGTTGCCTGTGATGGAAGGATGGATTTCAGCATACCCCTTTTCCTACTGACCTTTTTATCAACTGCAGGCTCACCAGAGCAATCTTTGGGATGAATCTGTTCCTCCTCATCCTCAGAACCTGAAGCCGAGTCACCATCACCAGAGCTGACTGCCCCATTTGAATCCGACCCAGCCTCCTCCAGCTCTTTGTCTGCTTTTTCGAGAAGTGAAGGCACCTATGCACAAAAGTTATAAGCAGCATGCCATTTTTACTATCACGCTGCCAGTCACTTTTCAGGCATGCTTGTATTTGCTTGTCCTGTTGCACTAAACTATTCATGCTGTCTAGTTCAGGGAGGCAGGGCAGCCTGAGCTCAAAATCCAACAGTGAGGGGAGCAGCAACTGCTCTGTATTTTGTACGACTTTTGTAAGAATTCCATTTGGGAAAGTAGCTCTCTCCTCCACTGGATTTATTTCTTTGGACTGACTGTTTATAAGACTGCCACTAGGAAAAGGATAAACGTTATCTCGCTACAGTCAAGAAGTTCTGCCAAAGACTGAGGAGCAGTAACTGTTCTTCTGACTCAGACTGGAACAAGAAACAAAGGCTCCTCACAACCCTCCTAACACCAACAAAGCAAGAAGGGAAATGGTTTGTGCACACCTATTGTACCCTCAGTGACGGCACACACCAGATACTCTCTCAATAAAGCTAAGATATGATTTTCTTACCATCTGCACGCCAGATAAGTCCTTCTTTAACCCTGTCACGGTCTGGTACAGAATCTAAATGACAAGAAAATTAAAAACGATCAGGCAAAACGGTGGCTGAAGAACATGGCGTTATGCTGCAATGAGTCACTAGAACATGCCACAGTAAAATCTTATTTCCAATGCCATGAAGAGCTGCCTAAGCAGTAAGTACACCTTGCCTGTCATATGGATTGTCCTTTCTGTTTACTAGGATCATTTGTGTACTATCAGCTCGCAGTTTGATGATGCTGTATAAGCAATATGTGAGCTGCAGAGGCCATTTTCACCTTGTAGAAATAGATCATGTCACCTTAAGCCAGAGTTACATCAGTCACAAATTGCATCAGTGCAGGTGCCTAAACAGGCAGAATTATGAACTTATTTCCTTAAAGCTTCAAGGCAGTTTAAACTATAAGAAAAAAAAAAAAAGGTTGCTGGGTCTAAAATTCCCCCAAGTAATTAAAGAAAACAATAAGAGGTTTATTTGTGCAAGTTCACATCCTGGCTGCTCAAAGCTCTCACCCTAAAACTATCTATTTCATTACCATTAAATGTGAACGTATGGAAAAAAAAAACCAGAAAAACCTTGGGGGAGAAGCTCCTCCCCCAAAAGAATTTGAAAAATATTGTGAAAATTATCATCGGGAAAAAAAAAAACTCCTTATGATTTCCAACATTGTTACAGCTGTCTTTTATGCCTTCAAAATGATTTTTTTTTTTTTTTTCGGGGAGAGGGAACCCAGCTGTTTCTGCTCCATCAGAACTGAGGCTCCACAGGGGCTGGAAGCCCAGCCTCCGCAGCATCCCCAAGCTGAAGACCTGACCCAGGAATTGAATCCAGATGTGCTGCATGACTGCACCACACTCCCACAGAGTCAGCCTCCTCAAAATGATTTCTGATGACACGAAGAAGTGTTATGTATGACAACCTACAGTGTTATATAATTACATGTACAAAACTCTCAAACCCAAGCTGCACTTCTGTCTCCTATGTTCGGAAACATTCACACCAAAATTAAGGCATTAACCAAACCGTGAAAGTGTAGTGCAGCTTGGTTCAATAACCCGCAAACATTTAATTTCTGGAAATCCATGAAGCTAAAAGTTAAGGAAATCAATATGCTAATAAAACCCAATAATTCCACCCAACTCTGAAATTCATAGGTTAACATCATGATTATTATAACCAAAATGAAATGTGTGGGGACCAATAACATGAAGGCTCAGAATCAGAATCCATTGAAATTTCAGAAACCAAATCTGATTAGACAAATAAACCTTACAATGCTAGTATTTAAAGAACAGGTTTAAATGACATGTTAATTTCACGTGGCAAATTTTATCTACAGTAACCACAACACTGCGACTGATCCAACATAAGGAGTGCTATTCCCCATCTGTTAGGCTGCACAAAGCAGGATTTTTTTGTTTAATTTTTTTTTTTTTTTTTAAATAGTTGAAGGCAGTTTGAAAAAAAAAATGGATTTCTGGTCACGTGCACAATCTACATTCATCACACTTTTGCCTCTAGTAAACAAATATTATGGGGGGGGGGGGGTTATACTGATTTGGAAAACCTTCAAAACCTGTCTGAACAGTGAGACAAAAGACAGGTATGTGCCATGCGCTGTGGGAAGCAACACCTCTCTCAAAACAGACTTATTCTCAGTTCTTTTTAAAATATGGAGTTTTCTTCTGTTTTTGGGGGCATGCTGACTATACAGAGGAAATTTTCTATGCTGAAATAATACTTCCTTTGTGTTTTCTACAATGCTCATAATTTTTGCCAGCTGATGAAGTAGGGGAAAAAAAAGTTAAATATATAAATTAAGATGTGTGTGGTACCTTAGCATGCAGCAGCATGACTCCAATAATTACAAATAATTTGTGTTTTATTTTCATACAAATTACAAAATCCAGTATTTATGCGCCTAAATGGCCTTTTAAAAAGTTGCTCCAGATGGTGGAGTTTAGGCAAAGAAACCATTTAAACAGCACACTTTTGATAGCTGCCAGAATGTTCCCTCTTCTGGCACTGTGCATCTATTCGATGTTGATGTCTCTTAACCCTTCCTGATACCTGGCAATGGGGGTCAGGGAAGGGGTAGAGGTCCTTGGTTTTTTACACAAAAACAGTGTTCTGTGCATGTAAATATATACATTATTTAAATCAGACCCTTTGTTTTTAAAGTAGTAAATTTAGGTCTGATTAAAAAAAAAAAAGTATTGCATATATTTTAATTTTCCAAGGTTTTTTTTGTTTTTTTTTAAATAGGAAAGGGTTCTGAAAAATATTTTCTACATTTTGAAACCAAGTAAATACCTGCAAATTTTACATCTTTACATGCCATCATTCTATCAATAGCTGCAAAACATACTAAGTTAATCAAATGAAAAGCCTTCAAGCCACTCCCGAGGATGGCTGAGCAGAGCATTGCTGTTTCATCTGAATATTCTGCAGACTAAAGGCACATACCGTATTTTTCGGACCATAAGGCGCACATAAAATCCTATGATTTTCTCAGAAATCGAAAGTGCGCCTTATAATCCGGTGCGCCTTATATATGAATTACCGTAATTCTTCGCTTGGGTTTTTACAGTATCGGTACCCACAAATGGATTGAGCATTACGGCCACCGTAGTCAGGAGCCTCACTGAGTGCGGTGATACGTACAGCTCTGTGCGCAGGTTCCCCGCGGAGTATCTGTGCTCCAGCATTAATGTGTGTGCATTCAATAATTTTTTATACCCACTACCCCAAAAATGCCTCCTGTTAAGAGACATGCTTATGATGCAGATTTTAAGCTTAAAGCTATAAGTCATGCAGTAGAGCATGGAAATAGAGCAGCTGCGAGAGAATTCAACATTAATGAATCTATGGTGCGTAAGTGGAGGAAACAAGAAGATGCCCTATGCCAGGTAAAGAAGACCAAACTGAGTTTCCGAGGAAACAAAGCAAGATGGCCACAGTTGGAAGACAAAATAGAACAGTGGGTTATCGAACAGAGAACCGCAGGAAATCGCCACCACCTGAACCTTCAGAGAGTTAAGGGCTAACCTCTTATCCATCCCCCTCTTGCAGGAAAGCCAGAATGGTAGAAATGTCAGTCTGCCAGCGCAAAACTTAGAGCTTTACAGTAAGCCTTTAGCAAGGCAGAAACCATTGCTGCTGGATATCCCTTCCTATGCAAGCAAAACCTTTCAAGAGCTAAGCTGAAAAAATGGAATTGGATTCTCTAGCACCACAGGGACTTTATGTAGAACAGGGGTGCTGCGGGCCCCCCCAAGCCAGTTGGGTTTTCAGGATATCCCTAATGAATATACATGAGATTTATCTGTATGCCCTACCTCCTGTGCATGCAAATTATTTCTCATGCATCTTCATTAAGAATATCCTGAAAACCTGACTGGTTAGGGGGGACATAGGACCGGTTTGAGCACCCCTGATGTAGACTACCATACCCGCAGAGGAGATGAAGGGGAACACCATCTGTCAACCTCACCAGATCCTTCTTGGCCAGTCCGGAATCACCAGGATTATAGTCAACCAATGATCTCTTCTTTTTAGAGTCCTGTCTATAAGAGTCCACAGAGGAAAAAACGTAAAGAAACTTGAATGTTGGCAAAGGATGAATCAGGGCATCGATCCAGCTGGACCCCATTCTTTTCTACAACTAAAGAACCTGTCAGTCTTTGAATTCTTACAGGTCACCATTTTGTCCATGAAGGAACTACCCCATTAGTCCACTATCATTTGAAAAGCCTCCCAGCTAAGTTTCCACTCCCTGGCATCCAACATATTTCTGATGAGAAATACTGCCTGCATATTTTCCACCCCTGAAATGTATGCTGTAGATGGATGAAGAAGATTCTGCTATCCTCAAATGAAAAGATGACGTGTCTCCTGAGCCACCATCAAGCTTCAAGTGCCTCCCTGCTTGCTCACATTGCTATTGCCATGTGAGAACACTCAAACTGCTACTCTCTTCCCTAATGGTCCTGGTTTTTCTCCTGTTTATGGACCAAAGGCCTCCTCCTTGGCCCATTCTCCCTGAGCCACTAGGCTGCAACAGTGAGCTCTCCAGCCCACCAGACTCACATCCAATGTGACCAGGATCCAACTAGGATGTTCCAAATCCATTCCCTTTGAGAGATTCACAGGTGCTGACCACCACAATAGGCTCTTCCTTACCGAGGCTGGGAAGGCGAATCTCCTAATCCTGCAATGTTGGGGACCACAGAGTCATATGTGATTTCTGTAGGGGTGTCATGTATTTCTAAGATAGCCTCCATTGTCCACAGAAGTTGGTGGTAATCCCAAACTCTGGGAACTCCAAGAGATAAATGCTCATATCTGTGCTACTTCAACATTCTCTCGAGTCAAGAAAACTAATCCTACATTGATATCAAAACAAGCCCTTAAATACTGCTGTGATGGGGAAAGCAAGACCTTGCTATTTGCATAATTCCTAGGCCTTCCAAGACTTGAACCACCTAGGCTGAGAACACCTGGCCCTCCTGCAATGATTTGGCTCTTATCAGCCAATTGTCCAATTGTGGGTGCATCATGATACCCTCTTTGCACAAAAAGGCTACCACTATTATCATCACCTTGGAAAACATTTCCGGAGTAGAGGCTAGACCAAAAGGAAGTGTGCACAACAAAGTATTTCTACAGAACTCAAAGAAAAAAAAAAAAAACCTCTGGTGCTCTTCTTTGATGGGAATGTGGAAGCATGCCTCAGAGAGTTAAGAGTTGAAAAGGTACTGTTCTTGCCTTACCATCACGCTGACTGAGTGAAGAGTCTATCCTGAAGTGATGAGAACCCTTTGAGAATGACGATAGGGCGGAATGAACCATCCTTTTTCAGATTTACAAAATCGATCTGATACAGCCTCTAAAAACTGGACCTCCTCCAGAAAAACCCTTAATTGATTCTCCTTTTGAATCCAACTTTCAAACAGAAGACATCATAAAGGCATATGAGAAGGGTGCGGCGAGCTCTAGCCCATAAGCAATCCTAATATCTTGCACCCACTGAATGTTATGTGGGTTCACTCCTGGTAAAGCCACACAGTACCCACTGTAATTCCTACAGAGAACACCAGCTCTGACTCACTGAGACAACTAGGCAACTCCAGAGGTCCCTGTGCTGTCATTCCTGGACCTCCTGGCCCCTCAAAAGGCCCAATTTTTCTCACAAAACATATTCTGTTAACCCAAAGACCACTTGCCTGGTCGGTATGTCCTGGTCTCCTGAAAACAACTATGACCTATCAGCCCAAGAAGTAGACCAGGACCTATCCTCAGAGAGCCTCTGAGGCTTAGACTCAGATACTTCAAATAGCTTATCCAGATCATCTCCAAACACCACTTTCCCCTTATAAAGAAGCTTGCCAAGATAAACCTTAGGCGCCATATCCATCACAGCAACCTTCTCACCAAAACCACCAATGCTACCAATTTAGTGGCAACACTAACCAGGTCATATACTGCATCAACCACAAAGGCAACCCCAGATCCCAATCTGATCATCTCTGGACTCCACAAAAACTGCTGACTGTGCCACATAACCTCCACAAATAGAGGCTTAGATCGCCAAAATCTCAGTGGAAAGTCTGCTTCAGGAAAGACAATCTTCCTATCCTACACATCCACAGGAATAGTTGTCTTACAGGTCACTAACACCAAGGAATTTAAATAAACTCTCCGTGTGCTGTGCCAGAAGTGAATAAAGCCTGTTAAAGGCTTTTCTCCCTTTAAAAGCTCCCTTCAGGAGACTCATATTCCACCAGCACCATGATTTCAAGCACCTCGTGAAGCAAAAAGACTTAGCGGGTTTCCTAATCTTTTCCAGAATAGAATTCCCCTCTGGCAGCACCTCAGACTTGGAATCTAACATGCGGAGCAAGGAGATAACCTGAGAAATAAGAGAACACAGTTTGTTTCCTAAATAGCCTAATCACTGAAGGGTCCTTTCCTCCAGCAGACAACTCCCCTTCTTCCAGAGTTCTGTCATTCTGACTCCCCTGCCAAGTACACAGAACTCGGTGGAGACTCTGGAGGGGACTCACCCAGTGCCCTAGCCAGAAACCTTTTAGAAATTCCAGAGCAGTTGGGAGGTGAACCACCTAGTTGAGAAGTGCAGGGCATGGGAGAATATGGAGGGTTCTGAGAAAATCCTCCCCCACCATGCCTTTGCATGGAGCAGGATGCCTAGTGCAAAGCTACTCTACAGTTTGGAGAAAGCAAAAAGAAAAAAAAAGGGACCGAGAGGCATGCCCCTGAGCCCCAATCCCTTCAGGGACTAACACGGGGGTAGTCCTTAGCAATCCCAATTCAGGCTCTCCCCCCATTGATGGAGGCTGAAGCTTGCAGACGATCCATAATTAAGCAATTTCCCGCCACGATGCTATCACCTGCAGCCACAGGGGCAGACTGCTCCCCATCTCAACTTCACATATGCAGGAGAAACCGCAACCCGTGACGCTTGGCTCTATTGACCCCCGTAGCTCATGACCCCATGGCAAGAGGAGCACCACAAAACCGTTGATGTAGACCGCTGATCTCCACATCCACGGTAGCATCTCCCCTTGTTGGGCATGCCCTGGCAGCAAACAGTCCCAACTGTTGCACACTCCCGGGGCTGAAGACAGTTCATTCTGCCACAGCTCTCTGCTTGAAAGAGGAACTGCCCTGGAAGCCTGCTCGTACAGGGCGGCCTCCCCTCTGAGGGAACCACTAAAATTACATAGTTGCAATAGTCACCGTTCGCAGCCAAAAAAGCTATTTTCCTTTTTTTTTAAACAAACTTTATTCAGTCACCAGGCACGTCCTCATTAAGCCTCAAGCAAGAGAGGGGAGGGGCAGGAGAAGGGGGCTGTTTAGAAGGCCCCAAAACTCTTAAGGCTCAATAAGGATCAAAAGACTCCTGACAGCACCAGGACCAGCTCAACCAGCAAATAAATTCCAAGGAGCCCCTTTCATACGTTCTCGATTAGGTGAACAAAAACCTTGTTGCACCAAGAGCCCAAGGATTATGCTCAATTTGAAGACATGCCACACATGAATTTTTGATCACCAGTAGCAAGCAGACAACCAGAAATTTCACATCCTGCACAAATTTGTGGTACATTCTAAGATGGCAAAGCTGAGTATCATTGCTTCCTTTGGGCACTCAGTATGTCCATGATACTCCCCAGAATGGAAGTGCCAAGTATCTGATTCCTTTGGATGTGCTACAGTTCCATGGATTGCTGCTAAATGTCGAAGCAGGGTATGGAGACTAGATTGGCTGCCAATCTAATGAATGAAGCTAGTTAGTCGCTTTATTCTGAAAGCAAATCTCAACCCATAAAGCCTTTGTTTTTACACTGAAGACGCAAATATATTTCTCTCATTAGGTCCAATAAATGCTCTGAAATAAAGCCCCACACTGTGCCTTTACCTATAAAGATCCACCATGTATGGTACTTTTATCCAAAGGAATGCTTAAGTAGCATGCCTACCATGAAACAGGGCAGATGCTGTAGGAAGTCTGAGCACTTCCTTTATAACTAGTTTTCTGATTGAAGCACAGCTACTGTCTAATCACTGACTGTGCAAAAATTGTTAATGTGTACACACATTCTCTCTCTCCCTCCCCAGTTCTTGTTGGGAACAGAGCTACTCACATTATCCTGCTGTACACTGACAGCCATGTTGTCTTCCTTCAGCTTCAGCATCACATCCACATCCCTCTCATAGTGCTTCACTTCGGTCAGGGTTCTTGGGATGTATGCTTTCTTAAACACCTAGGAAGGAAATGAGAATCATTCTATCAATTTTAGAACTAATTTGGGAAACAGTTTGACAGGGTCATAACAGCGGTGAGTGCTTCCTCATTTCAGTGTTCTGCCAAATATCAATGCTAGAATAAATCTGAGCCACTTTTTAAAAAAATGTCTCTCCACCGCCCCCCACCTCACAAGCTTCTTTCTCCTGGGACAATCACATCCATCTATAAACCTCACCACTCATTGATACTTAAATTTCTCAAGACAACCTCTTAGGTGGTGCTTCCTAAATACTGTTTAGCCATTTCAGGCCCAATCATGAGGTAAACAAATAATTCTCCACTTTTTCCTAAGTTGAATGAATTATGAATGGATATGAAAGATGCACAAATGAAAAGTAACCAGGGTTGAAGCCTTGATGACTGGCACTACTGCTCACACGTTTCAAGCTTGTGTTAATTCAACCTCTATTTGTGTGAATAAAAAATGCAATCTAATTATACTAATAGTTACTAAAGAGAGACCAAAACCTTGCTAACAAAAAAAAAATGGACTAGGTTGAAATGCTGCCACTGTGTGTGTATAGAATTAAAATATAGTACTATACAACTGCAGAAGAAGCAACTAAAACAAAAAGTAATTTTCCTCTGTGCTTTTATAAACCCAGCTTTCTTCAACCAACCTGCAACAATACTGCTTACAAAAGATGATCATCCTAAAGACACACTGCAGAAAGCAGAGTTGCTTACCTGTAACAGATGTTCTCCTAGGACAGCAAGATGTTAGTCCTCATACGTGGGTGACATCATCGGATGAAGCCCAGCACGGAACTTTGATCTCAAAGACTCTAGAGCTTTCAGCATGCCCTACTGAGCATGTGCCCCCTAGTCAGAGTCCTTCAGTCCATGATACAGCTAATACATGCAGAAACCAACTCCCAGGGGAGGCGGGAGGATATCATGAGAACTAACATCCTGCTGTCCTAGGAGAACACCTGTTACAGGTAAGCAACTCTGCTCTCTCCTAGGCCAAGCAGGATGGTAGTCTTCACACATGGGTGAATCCCTAGCTCTAAGCAGGACAAACCGTGAAACCGCACAGTGCTGGAGCACTATCTCCCTCCTTTGCCTGAGAGACAGCCGACCCACCAGGGGTGCAGGCTGGAGAAGAGTTGCGTTCTACAAAGAAAGCCATAATAAAAGACTGAAACACAAACTCTCATGCATAGCAGGGATGCCTGAGGCAGAGGAGTGATGCAAATGCAAGCAGAAGCAAACTTCACATCATGGAAAACAGTACAGCAGGGTTCCTTATAAGTAAACCCCAACAAAAACAGAGTCTACATCCTCCTGGATACAGTAAAGCCCTAGAGCTATAAATAAGAGAGATTTGGATGAAAACCATACACTTGCCTTCAGTGTGAAAAAATTGAAAAACAAACTCTAGCCCAAGAGCCCTCCAGAAAGAAACTGTTGTCCACTGACATCCAAAGGATCGAATGTATCTAGAGAATAGTGCCCAGGTTTGGCTGGTAGGCCGAATGGCAGAAGAAACCCAAGCAACGCTTGGAAAAACAAGCAGCAAACCGTGTCAGGGTCTGGGACAGATGTGTGCCGAAGCATCAGACCTAGTTGACCATGCAGGACAGTGTCAAGGGGTTTCAGTGGCTGAGACAATATCCCTGAAACAGACCTGTAGCCAAAATGTCCTGAGCAGGGAGATGAGATAGGCCTGAAGCTCACTCAAGAGCACCTGTCAGAACAGGTTCATTTATCCTGTCACAGGATCGCAAGGGGAACAGGAAGGCCCTTTGGGCAACCTAGAGAAGGAGAAAAACTAAGGCAGTATTGGCCAGAGAATGGTGAAAATAAGTGAAAAAAACATGGTGAATCCTTCTCTGCAGATATACAGAGATATACCACAGGCACATTACCTTTATCTGCCCTCCCCCCGACAATCAAATCGGAAATCGAAAGGAGCGAAGAATACAAGGAGGCAGACCAGTGGACTGCTGGGGCAAGCACAAGTCGCCCAGTTGTCTATCAACCCCAAGCAAACAACTCACTGCTGAAACCAGCAGGGAGTAACCCACTGAGATGGAGCCCTCAGCCTTCCTGAAGCAGCAGAAAACTTACGGCTCGATCCAGTAAGGCCGCGGTAAAAACAGTGCGGTAGTGTCAGGCGCACCCTTCCTCCCCGCACGCACAGTTCTCTTCACTAACTCCCCGATACTCTCCTCTAATCGCATGCAAATGCATGCCGCGGCTTTAAAGCGGTAGGGAAGGGTTATGGCCGCGTAACCCATTTTACTGTATAGGCGCTTAATACAGCGCCTATACAGTAACCTGGGTGCGCTGGTACCTGTCATTTCAAATGACATTTGAAATGACAGGCACCAGGAAGTGTAAAAATCAAAATTTGTAAATACCTGTCGGAGGGCCGCGTGGGTCCAGGCGGCCGGCGGGATCCGGGGGGCCGGTGGTCGCGTGTTAAATCTAGGCCGCGGGCGGGTGGGCGCGGCGGCAGCGGCGGCGGGGGGACACGCGTTAGTTCGAGACGGCCGGCGGGTGGTCGCGTGTTAAATCTAGGCCGGGTCCGCACAGGCGCACATTCATTCATTCACTGCCGGTGGGGGCTGCCGGAGAGGCAACCCCCACCGGCAGTGAATGAATTCATTCATCCAGGCGGAGGAGCCGGCTGCTTTCGCCACCGGCTCCTCCGCCTGGATGAATGAATGCGCGCCTGTGCAACCCCTGCGTTTCGGCGCTCAAGGCGTGACGTCACGGCATGTGACTGCCTTGAGCGCCGAAACGCAGGGGTCGCACAGGCGCGCATTCATTCACTGCCGGTGGGGGGCTGCCGGAGTGGCAACCCCCACCGGCAGTGAATGAATTCATTCATCCAGGCGGAGGAGCCGGCTGCTTTCGCCACCGGCTCCTCCGCCTGGATGAATGAATGCGCGCCTGTGCGACCCCTGCGTTTCGGCGCTCAAGGCGTGACGTCACGGCATGTGACTGCCTTGAGCGCCGAAACGCAGGGGTCGCACAGACGCGCATTCATCCAGGCGGAGGAGCCGGCGGCTTTTCGCCGCCGGCTCCTCCGCCTGGATGAATGCGCGTCTGTGCGACCCGGCCTAGATTTAACACGCGACCACCCGCCGCCCGCCGGCTGTCTCGAACTAACGCGTGTCCCCCCGCCGCCGCTGCCGCCGCCGCCTGAAACAGGCGCCCACCCGCCCGCGGCCTAGATTTAACACGCGACCACCGGCCCCCCGGATCCCGCCGGCAGCCTGGACCGACGCGGCCCTCAGACAGGTATTTAAAATTTATTTTTTCTTCTGACAGGTTTTATGTGTCCCACATCATTACATTTTCTCGATCATTTCTGTATCGCTTTTTTTTTTTAATTGTGTTTTATTGTTTTTGAGTGTCTTAAGCGGTGTCGATGGATTTGTTACTAGACTCACAGTCCTAACTCCTACTAGGGGGAGGCGGTAAACTAACACGTTACGGCCGCGGCAAAACAGTGCGTTACTAATGAGATAACTTGAGCGCGCGTTACGGTATCGGAGGGGAATAGCTAATTCCTTCATTATACAGCTAATTCGTTCATTTACATGCCGGGTGCGGGAAGGGTTACGCGTCTGTTTTAAGAAGCGCTACGGACGCGCGAAACTGGAAACTGTATCGCTGATTTGCCTTACGCGTCGGAATTGTGCGCAGGGAGCTCGTTACAGACGAGAAAACTTCAACTGAATGTTACTGTATCGAGCTGTTAGAGCGTCTGACCCAGGGGAGAAATCCCGAAGGCTCAACTGGGAGATGAGGAGATGGGAAGCTAGGTAGTCGCATGTGCAAACTTGGATAGAACATTTCATTACAGTCCGGAAACCCGAAAGGCATCAGGGCAGGCCCAGGGCGATCTTGAAATAGAGTACCAAGCACCCAGCTGAGGTATCAGTACCCCAGCCATGAGTGCATATTCTTCCCCTGCTAAGGGAGCACGTGGCCCAGCAATGGACAACATTGCATTACCCAGGACTACTCTGTCCACAGGGTGATCCTGAAAAAGGGGAGAGAATAGCTTGCACACTACCGCTAGCAAAGGGCAGTGCCTCTTTTGTGGGATACTCGGCCCCCAACTCCCTCAGCCATGAACATGGCAAAAGGGTGAAAGGCACAATCGGCCAGCTGATGGACTGAAATGCTCCTCACAGAGGAGGGTCCCGCAGGCAAGAATGACTGACGATAGCAATCCTTAAGGAAGATGCCCTCAGAGTCCAGCAGATACTAAAGTGAACCTGGAGGCTACCGAGGAACAAGACTGCACAGGCTCACTCATGGACAGACCTGCTATGTCTTAGAGTGCCCAAGGGAGAGTGGTATCCTTGACTATTCATGGGGCTGGCGCCAGTCAGAGCAGTGCCATCCCTTGTCCGGGAACAGAAAATGAGGGACACCCCTCGAAGGGGTGCAGAGTCAGGCATCCAGAGGGGAACCCAAATTGGTTGCCCTATCTTCACCTTCCAGAGGGGAGAGGGAAGCAGCGGGATCGGGGCCTCCTGATCCCGAAAGATCTAGCAACTCCCCAAAGGAGAGTTCAGGTACAATCACTGATCATTAAGGTGCCGAAGCAACCAACCTACCACAGGCAGCCGGATAGAGGAGGTCGCCACTGAAATCCCCGCAGGGGCCCCAGCTGAAAACGGTCCAACGACCGCAGCTGCTGCTCCTCGGCCTCCGAGGGAGTCGTGCCGATGCAGAGGATTGGAGCTCTGAATCAGAGAAAACCAAAACACACTTTTCAGGGACAGAGCCCCAGGGACTATTCCACAAAAAAGAGGAGTCAGACACGGTAGAGGTTGAAAGACATTCCTCTGCTAAGAAAGTAGAGGACTCCCGAGCCACTCTATGTCCACTCTCCTCAGGATCAGACCAGGAATGTAGTCCTAGGTTAGTCCTGTGGCTGCGGAACACAACCTGTTGTGACCGCCTGGAGTAAACCCCCCCCCCCCCCCCACACACACACAAACACCCAGGTGGCAGAGGGCAACTGGAAGCCCTCCGCTGCGAAAGCACACTGGGCGGAACTCATGCAGAGGTAACCCATCCACGGATGGCAGCACACCTATGATCCTAAGCGCCCTGCTTGTGGGAGAAATCCCATGTCCCAATGAGGTCCGAGAACCATGTGCCAGAGTCTGTGACTACATGCCGCCCCACGACCAAGCACACAGTGTGTAATGACACCTCCTCCGCACTATGCAATGCAGATTGACATGGAGGGTGAGTCCATGACGAAAGATGGCAGAACTCTAGTATGGCTGATAACTGCACAGACAGGGAATGCCACCTGCCAGCGTCCGAGGCACTTGGAACAGATGCCTTATCTTTCCCAACCGCACAAGCTGCTCTTCAATGTCACAGTTAACTCCAGCGGAATGGAGTGAACAGTGACACAATGTAGAGGGTGGCAGTCTATGTCGTCGAACCCTCTAGTACCTGGAGGGCCCTCAAAACTGCGTCAGAACCGGCTCACCTGCGAGTCCCACAGGGAATGACAGCAATGAAGTCCCTGGCGATCACAGGTGCTTATGGAGTATTGTCCTGTAATCTCCCAGAGCGGTGAGTGTGCCCTTAGGGCCCACGGCGCTTTCAAGCTCAACAACACAAAGCCACCTCTGGGCACCCATTGACTCTGCACACAGGGCCTTGACTGCGCTAAACCAAACTATAATCAATTCAATAGTAAATAGTGCCATACCCGGCACCACAGTTGCCCACAGACATCTACCGCCTTGGGGCCCCTGACGGGGACTCAACCCAAAAGTATCAACCAAGGAAGCCATGGGCATCTGCAGGGAGAGGCTCTGCAGCCCATCTTCAGGTCACAGATGCCAACAAGATCCGATGACTGCCAATGCCAATTCCCCTCATCTAACTTATTCGTCCGTGGGCGTAGATGCTGTGAGCTCGATGACCTCGCAAGTATTGTGGCTAATGAGAGCCTCACTAGCGCCTATTAACACTGATTGTGTGAGCATCCTGGTGAGGCCTCCTATGCTGGGATTGTCGGCAGAAGGGACAGGTTTAAGTGCTCCTTAGTGGACACTACCCAGAAGTCTTGAGGGCAACAGACCACTGCGTAAGGATGCCTCGAGTAAATGGCTACCCCTGCGCTCGATCCATAAGAGGCCAAAAACCCTCGTCACCCAAGGGCTGCAGGATCACGTGGGGCTTCAGAGAGCCCCAGCAATCGATGGCCTCAGGGGTGTTAAGGGTGCTCAATGGCGAGCCCAGCGCCTGGTTGGTGGAGTTTGATAGAATCGAGGTGGTAATGAGGCGCATCGATGGTCCAAAAGCCTCTACAGTGGCCCCACACCTTGATGGCCTCGAGGATGTCAATGGTATTGGGGCAGCACCGCATCACAATGAGGTTTTCCTGGCACAGAGGCCACACACCTCAACGATCTAGTGGGGGGGGGGGGCACAGCATCAAGAGTACATGCCTCGACGGTATCGAGGGCTGCCACTCCTTCTGCTTTGACAGCCCCAAGGGTGGCCATGCACGCACCTTGATGGATCAAGGGTGTCGATGGCAGAGGGCTCTGTGGGCATCAACAGCACAGCAGCATCAATGGTACCATGGTTACCACAGCATTGAGTGCAATGAACGCACAGAGGCATCAAGTGCACTGTGGAGCATACACAGAGGGCACCAAGGCATCGAGTGCACCAAAGGCACTGTAGGCACTTTGGCACCGATGGGAGTGCATTATCGATGGCATTGTGGTATCAAGGGTGTCAACTTATTTTATTATTTATTTAATGTTTTTTATACCGACATTCATGATACCGATCATATCATATCGGTTTACAAGAAACAATGGGGCAATAACGTTAACAAACAAATAAAGCGAAAAGTTACAATAAAACAGGGGCACTCGAACTGGGAGGAAGAGCCAGAGGCATGAGTAACTCAGAACTTGCACTGTACTCCGCCCCACCCACTGCCCAAGCCGGTGCAACGAGACTCCAGTTCCACAGATACCGATGGCACAGAAAACCACTACATCGTGGGTAGTCACACACCTTGATGGCAACGAAGGTGACCGTGGACCTTGACGGCGTCAAGGATGACCATGGTACCGGAAGATGGGCCCAGTCCCCGACGTGGCCAGTCATCGATGTGTCAGATGAACGGTGTGCTGGTCACAGACGTGCACGGGCAACTGTTCATGGGCATAGCACCGAAATGCGGCAGCAAGCTGTAAGCCCAGGCTCCACTCACCCTCTCTCCCAGGGAGACTGCATTGCCAAGGTTGGCATGCAGGAAGGGAGGCAATGTCATCCAGGGATCCCACCCGTACAGACTAGTTCCTTGAGATATGGGGAGGATGAGCTCTCCTCCCCCCAACAGGAATGGCATGGTCCTTGATCCTTCCACCGACTGAATCCATTAATGCTGATCGATCGGTGAACCGCCATGGAACTCCAGCGAGTCCCTAGGCTCAGCGGCCTATATGGAACACCGGACTGCAAAAGTCAGTCCTGTCAGCACCGTGGAAAAAAGAGAAAAAAAAAAAAGACACAGCAAGGCGAGGACACATTAAAAAATATATATATATGCTCCTGCAGTTTTTGTAAGTAAGACTCTGCCAGGCTGCATAGAGGAAAGCCCACCATGCGGCCAGCAGACAATTGGAAAGAGAAGGAAAAACAGAAAAGGGAAGAAAATAGCTGCAGCTCTAGAAAAAAAAATAACTTATAAAAACTGTGAGAAGAGAGCAAAGCTGAATATTGTGAGCACACAGCTCTGTGGAAAAAAAAAAAAGAAAAAGAGACTGAGGGACTCTGCTTAGGGGGCACGGTGATGAGGGACTCTGCTTAGGGGGCATGGTGATGAGGGACTCTGCTTAGGGGGCATGGTGATGAGGGACTCTGCTTAGGGGGCATGGTGATGAGGGACTCTGCTTAGGGGGCAGGGTGATGACTACAGTTGCACAGGCTCAGTAGGGTATACTGAAAGCTCTAGATTCTTTGAGATCAGAGTTCCATACCGGGCTCCTTCCGATGATGTCACCCATGTGTGAGGACTGGCATCCTGCTTATCCAAGGAGAAAAATATCCAATCCCTAGATTGCACGAACAACAGGAGGAGAGTTACTGCACGCGATAAATCATCAATCCAAGGGAATAGTGCAGTGAGGCTATATGAAGAATCCACACAGAGTCAAAATTGCTGTAATAAATCTTTTAGTTAGTACGGCTACTCCCCGATTTAGAAATTACATGTCATCAGGGGGATTGTTTAAAAACCTGATATGATATAATTTCTGAATCGTGGAGTTGCCATACTAACCAAAAGATTTATTACACCAATTTTGACTCTGTGTGGATTCTTCATATAGCCTCATTTATCCCTAGACTGACCATAGAGGCACAGGTGTTATACATGACTGATTGCACCATGTCTTCAATCTGTCCTTCTCCTGTGCTATAAAACACAGAATCTGACAATATCTCCATACAAAGAGATATGATACATCCAACATGTTTCCTGTAACTAAAGACCATGGCAAACTTACCTCTTCATCTACGTTGTCCTGACTCGACCTTTCTTCCTCTGTTCTTTGTGCTGCTATTTCCATTACCTGTGGAAACACCAGCATAAAAACTCACCACTCTACAATATTTAAAACACATAATCCTGCATATTCTGTTGAATTAGATAATGCACATATAACAGCAGTTATGAAAATCACGTGCTATAATCCAGGGAAATATTACTCTTGATGGCACGAATGACAATAAGCTATGGGGTCAATATTCAAACATCTACTGAGTAGAAAAAATGATTGGCCAGGTTTCCAGCTCAAAATTCTCCTAAACCTAACCAAGTAATACTTAGTCGGCTAAATTTAGGACACACAAGACTACAATGAAAATCAGTATTAGCCAGCTAATTGTTCTGGAAAAAAAAAAGCCCCACCAAGCCACTCTCTCTAATATAAAAATTCTTGAAAACTATGACCTAGATCCCACCCTTCCCTATATAAACATAAAAAATTTCCCCCATGCTGCCTGAACCCTGAAATCACTCACCTCTTCCCTCCCCCATGTAAATAATGTAAAAAGAACAAACAAAAATTCCCCTCCCTCTTTTATATAAAAATTAAAGGAAAGCCCCCCCCCACTACCCAATCCCATCACTTTCTCCCATTGGTTTATCAGGGGGCTTTCTTTTAATTTTTACATAAAATAAGATATACATACACACACACACATTTCTATTTATTTATTTATTTGTTTTTAAAGTTCCCTATAGTCCATGTCACTTTCCTGATTCCCCTAGGAAACGTTTTTTTGACAGAAGGAGCAATTTGAGACCTGTGGGACTTCCTGAATCTCTGACAGACAGTAATCTGTTGCGCACTCTGGAATCCTGGTTACCTGCTACTCTGGGATTATCAGCCCTGGAGGGCCTGCTTAGGATCGAACGTGCCCACCGCCTGGGAAACAAACCTCGTGTAGTCATTATTAAATTACTGAACTACATTTATTTATCGAGTTTTATATGCCGTCATTCGGTTTCGCCATCATAACGGTTTTCAAAAACTACAAAGGTTATAAGATTAAGAAGGATAACAAGGGTTTCAAAAAGGTTCAAAAGATTAACATGCATAAAGTGGCAATACTGTAAGCATACCACAAAAACTGAGACCTAAAATTTCAGGAACAAAAAAATCTAAATTTTTCAAGATTTCTCAGCAAATGTCTCTGCAAAAAGGACTTTGTTCCCATATGCTCTGCTTTGGTGAAGTGGGAAATCAGATTTGCTTTACAATATCCGGCAAAGCTAAGAATTTGGCATAATAATTTCTCATTGGTTTGTGAAGATTTGGAATCTGCGCAGAAGTTTTAAAATTTCAGTTCTACGCCGCATCGCTAATTTTACAGTGTGCTGGGCATTACCTTGTCCTAGGCTAGAACTTTCAGGTTCTTGCTCAGTTGAAGTTCAATGTGAATTTTCTTTTCTTGCTAAATTCCGTGCACATTTGTGGGGGGGTGGCTACCGAATGTATTCTTAGGTGTTTCTGGCTCTCAGCTAAAGACAGCGTTATTTAGTATGGGAATTGCAAAGATCTCTCTATTTGTGGTGTTTTCTCACAATTGGAAATGAGGGAACATTGCTTCCTTATTGGGGTGGTTTGGGAGGGATGTCTAAAGTCATCAGATTTGGGAGCAACTGCTGTACCTTTAAGATGTGGAATGCATTGGATGTCTGTTTTGCTATCTGTGAGGAGGCTGCAGCTCTGTTTGGGACAACACAACCCTTTCTCACCATGTTTTTGTGTAATGCGTCACATACTGCTAATCCTTAACTGTGAAGGGGTCACAAAGTGGAGTCGTGGAATGTTGCAGGTTTGGGGTCACCAATGAAAAGAGAACAGTTTATCCTAATGAAATAGAATGAAAGGTTTTTTGTTTTTTTTTTTACACAGGAAACGCATGTTACAATTCTTAATTTGGCATGTTTGAAGACGGATAATGTCACGTTTTTTCTGCTTCTGGCTCTACCAAGTGTTGTGGTGTAGCTATTCTTACACATAAGAGTATCTCCTTTTGTATGGAATGCAGCCTCTCTGATTCAGAGGGTCGTTATGTTCTAGTTCGAGGTAAGCTGTTTGGTCAGTTGGTTATAGTGGTTTTGGTATACTCCCCAAATCAATATAATCATCCATTTTTTGTTCGACTAGTATCTGACATATTGGCATTAGGTAATGCTCCTATCTTCCTGGGTGTCAATCTAAAAACTGTGGGGCTGACCTTGATTTAGATAAAACTGGGAAATCAGTGCTGGCCTGTGCCCACAATACAAAGAGGGTGGGGTTTCTATGTAATACGTTACTCACTGGAGAAATTACTTACCTGATAATTTCATTTTCCTTAGTGTAGACAGATGGACTCAGGACCAATGGGTTATATGCTCTCCTGCTAGCAGATGGAGACGGAGCCAGGTTTCAAAACTGACGTCACCTTAGATCAGTGGTTCCCGACCCCCCCCCCCCCCCCCCGGCCAGTCGGGTTTTCAGGATATCCACAATGAATATGCATGAGAGAAAATTTGCATGTTATGGAGGCAGTGTATGCAAATTTTCTCTCATGCATATTCATTGTGGATATCCTGAAATCCTGCCTAATTGGGGAGTCCCCAGGCAGGGCTGGGAACCACTACCTTAGATATACCCCTGCAGTGACTTCAGCCCTTCAGTATCTCTCTGTCTCCTAGCAGATGTGGATGTGCTTTCCCTATCGAGATTGCAGTACTCTGACATTTGGAGGACTCTTAACCTGAGGTCTAAAGAATTTACTCATCACACTAGGGCACTAGAATTGATTATATATTGATCTCTGAATCACTTTTCCCTAAGGTTGTGGCCGCATCTATTGGCCCATTAGTAATATCTGACCATAGCTCAGTCATTTGTTCTCTATTCCCAGCTACATCGCCCAAAGAGTTTTTCTCTTGGAAAATGACTCATTGGTTAAGCATGAGTATTAAGTTTAAAATATATTTAGAAAAGAAATGGCAGCTTTTTGCAGAATCCATTGTCCAACATCTTTCCAACCCCATTTTGTACTGGGAGACTGCGAAGGCAGTCATGAGAGACAAAATTATCAGTTTTGTGGCATATAGCAAGAAAAAGATTAATAGGGAAATATATTTGGAGAAGCAACACGCTTCCACTGGGAGGGCGAAGGATGGTTCCTGGTCTTTCGAAGCAAAATTAAAATATGAAGCCACGCAGAAGTGCTAAATGATTTGTTCCATAGGAGGTAAATATACACATAGGGTAAAGAATTCCAAAAGTCTCCTTATAAATATACAATTGTATTAAACACAAGGAGTACAGCACTTTTTTTAGAATAATGTGCAAAACTTTATTAATTCTATCTAGACAAAATTCTCACTACCACATTCAAACACACCTAAATATCTTAGATTACAATAATACAATGGAAATGAAGTTATTGTAATCTAAGATATATAAAGTACTGTATTTGGAGACACTGATTGTTAAAAACTAATAAGAAATTTTCGCAATCACTATGTTCTGGAAATGTTTTTAACATGGTTTTAGGTGTGTGTGAATGTGTTTGAATGTGGTAGTGAGAATTTTATTGTCTAGATAGAATTAATAAAGTTTTGCACATTATTCTAAAAAAAGTGTTGTACTCCTTGTGTTTAATACAATTGTTCCATAGGAGAGCAGCTGCCTCTCTTTTTGCCTTAAAGCATACCGTATTTTTCGCTCCATAAGACGCACTTTTTTTCCCCAAAAGTTGGGGGGAAAATGTCTGTGCGTCTTATGGAGCGAATATAAAACAAAAAACAAAAAACTAACTACAACCCCCCACCCTCCTGACCCCCCCCCCCCCCAAGACCTGCCAAAAGTTCCTGTTGGTCCAGCAGGGATCCGGGAGCGATCTCCTGCACGTGGGTCGTCGGCTGCCAGTAATCAAAATGGCGCCAACGGCCCTTTGCTCTTACTATGGGCCTCATTTTCTAAAGTATCGCAGGCCTGCGATACTTTAGAAAATCAGGCTAATGGGGGGCGGGAGGGTGGTCCTGCACTAGCTGGCAGCGATCGCACCGCCGTGATGCGATCGCTGCCGGTTTCGCACCCAATAGCGCCACCGTGAAAGGTGGTCCTATTGGGCGCAAAATAGGATGCGAAAAGGCTCCTTACCTTTTCGCAGTTCGCGCCTTGTTTGCAGAGTCTGCCCCGGTGACGCCCCGATTCCTCCTCTTCCGGGGCAGACTCCACCCCCTTATCAGCGCAAACGTGCGCTAGCGTTGGAAAATGAGGCCCTATGTTACAGGGGCCGGTGACATAGTAAGGGCAAAGGGCCATCAGCCCCATTTTGATTACTGGCAGCCGATGGCCCAAGTGCAGGAGATCGCTCCCAGACACCTGCTGGACCACCAGGGACTTTTGGCAGGTCTTTGGGGGGGGGGGGGGGGGTCAGGAGGATGGGGGGTTGTAGTCAATTACATTTAAAGGGTTGGGATGTGTTTTTTTTTGGGGGGGGGGGGTCCCACAGAAAGAGAACGATAAAAGTTTTCTGATCTGGGGAGTGGACCGAAATGGCCCTCCACAGACCCAAAAACGAAATGGGGACCAAAAAAAAAAATGTTATGCACTCCCCTAATTTGCTCCATAAGACGCACAGACGACCGGGAACAGAGCCAGTTTAGCACACCATGTTTTTTGGTTTTTTTAATTTTCCCCCTCTGAATCCTAGGTGCGTCTTATGGTCAGGTGCGTCTTATGGAGCGAAAAATACGGTACATTTTTTTGTTATGGCAATCGCCCTGGACGAATGTTGGCTAATTAACCAGGGCACAGGGTGAGTCTAGATTTGTAAATGGCTTGATATTGTCACTAAATAAACGATGTACTGGGCCAAAGGAGATTGTGGATATTTTTTTAAAAATTCTACATGGCTCTTTACTCAGTTGAGCAGAAGAATGAGGATACTTGTTCGCAATTTGTTTTCTATATATTTGCCAACCTTAAATGCCCAACAATTGGAAAAGTTAAAATTTACCTCTCAAAATCTGAAATTATAAGTGTGATACATAGTTTACAGAATCTTAAAGCTCCCGGGCCGGATGGCTCAATGCCACCTTTTATAAAATACTACAATTTCAGATGGGTGTTATCCTGGCCACACTCGCTAATCACATGGTGAAGGAGGGTCAGATGCCTCCCACTAAGCTTAAGCTTGTATCATAGTGTTGCTGAAACTAGGCAAAGATCTTTTATATCCTTCCTCATATCAGCCAATTTCCTTATTGAACTTAGATGTAAAGATTTATGCCAAACTGATAGCCAATAGGCTGACATATATTATATGCCTGATTTAAATTTCCCCAGAGCAATCCGGGTTTGTTTTTGGGAGGTCACCCAATACAAATATCAGACAATTGTTATTAGCAATGGAATCTAGCATTTATTCTAGACCCATAGATCCTTTGGTGGTAAGTTTCAATGCTGAAAAAGCATTTGTTAGGGTGTCCTGGACATTTTTACATTCTGTACTGACTAAAAATGGTTTCATGGGGACCCATTTACGAGGCTATAAATCTCTTATATTCTAGTCTGACAGCATTTATTAATGTTAATGGCGTAAGTTTGCCTCCATTTACCTTGGCCCGAGGTGTGAGACAAGGTTGCCCTTTATCCCAATATTATTTATTTTAACTTTGGAACCAATTACAAAATCAAAAGAAGATATTTGGTGCAGGGAATGTCCATAGGTACTGAATCCTTGAAGATTTTATTTTTCACAGATGATATGCTACTGACTTTGACGAAGGCATGTTATTCTTTGCCAATTGTACTACATACAATCAAAGAATTTTGAAGTTTTCAGGCCTACAGTTAAATTTTGACAAGTCAGAGGGCTTGGATATTAGTGGTCAATCATAATCTCAATAACCAAATTTTCCCCTAAGTTGGGCTAAAACCTATATTCATTATTTAGGCATTACCATCTATTCCAACCCTGCACAATGGTACGCCTGTAATGTTTTGCCAACTATTGGCGAATTTTGGAAAAAGTTGGAACCATGGCAGCATTTGCAAGTATGCGTGACCGTGAAAGATGTGTTTTTGGAACATTAAGAGAATTGCAGTTTTTTCTACACTTATAGTGTTATGGTCCTTATAGTACCTTCTGTAGATAAGCATCCATGTTGCCTTCAGTGATGGATGGATCAGTTACAAAATCAAAGAGCTCTCGCACGGTCATCACTGCAACACCATGCTTGCAAAAGAAAGCTGTCAGAAAAACAGAACTGATCGTATTATATAAAGCAGCAGCAGCAAAAATTAATTGTAGACAATTCATCTGGCAGTTCAGACAAACAAAATTGTGATTATCCTTTCTTCTGAATTTTCTTTTGCTAAAAAGTTTTAAAATTTTAAAGTTCCTGACAACCTTTCCTACAAAACCACTGCCACAGTTTATGAATCTAAGGCATGGCAGCTGTACACAGATATATATATATATATATATATATATAAATAAAAATGTATGAATAAAGCATAAACCAATAAAGCTTTTGTGCAGTACATTGCGGATATGTAAGAGGTGTGCCCTTTTTAAGTTTTAAGAAGTGTAAAAAAATAAGAAATAATTAGCACAATGAAAGAAAAGAGAGAGGCCTGAAAGTAAGTATAAAAGAAGCATTAAATTGAAACAAGCTAGTTGATATTTGAAAGAATTTAGATAGTTCTGTAGTTTTAATTCAATGTTTTTCAACACATCAGCTAAAACACCAAGGTAAACAAAATCAGTTCTTACCTGCTAGTTTTCTTTCCTTGAGTCCTACCAGCCCAGTCCAGACAGATGGGTTTAAGTTACTGTGCCACCTGCAACCTCCCAGTAAATCTGTAACAAAACTACAAGAAACCCTCCTTTCCTCTGAGCAGAGGAATTATAAATATCAGTGAAACTCCAAAATTAGTTGTGAATTAGGCCCTTTATTCTCTCATGTGGTAAAGCTGATTTACAGGATCTGCAGGCAAAAAGCCTGCAGATCCTGTAAATTCTTTGGCTGTCTAGCATGAACTGCATGTCTGAGTTCTCCCCGAAGCGGCTCAATGCTGTTGAGGTCAGGAGACTGCGATGGCCTCTCCAGAACCTTAACTTTCTTCTGCTGCAGCCACTGAAGGGTCAACTTGGCCTTATGTTTCAGATCATTGTCATATTGGAAATCAAATGCGTCCCATGTGCAGCTTCCTGGCTGATGAATGCAAATTTTCCTCCAGTATTTTCTGATAAGATGCTGCATTCATCCTGTCATCAATTTTGACTAAGTTCCCTGTGCCTCTGTAGCCCCCCCCCCCAAGCAGCAGAGATCCACCTCCATGCTTCATGGTAGCGATAGCGTGCTTCTCTTCATAGCATTTATGGTTGTGACCATATTGGTCTCATCACTCCAAATTATTTTGTTCCAGAGGTTTTGAGGCTTCTCTAGGAGTATTGTACGTGAGCTGGTTTGTGGCATTCATGCAGCAATGGCTTTTTTCTGGCCACTCTACCATGCAGCCCATTTTTATTCAGTATCTATAAAGCAGGGAGACCCTGGATTCTCTGCAAAGGAGAACTGTTTTGTCAACTGGTAATGGAACCCACATTGGAGGGGGCGATACTGAACCTGTTGCTTACCCAAGGGGACAGTATTTCTGATGATGTAGTGGATGATCATCTGGGAACCATTGACAACTGGATGGTGTGGTTCAATAATAGGATGCAAGAGATGAAGGTTCATTCTAAGGCGAGGGTCCTAGAGTTCAGGAAAACTAATTTTCTCAAAATGGAGGAAGTACCTCAAGGAGTTATTAGCTGGATGAGAAAATCTAGGGGAAGTAGACAGGCAGTGAGCAAAATTAAAATGAGGTATCTTAAGGGCAACTAATGTTTTTGTGAGGAATGTAAATAAAGGGAAGAGGAAAATAAGAGACATGGTTTTCTACAGAAGTACCTGAAAAAGTAAGGGAGAAAAATGTAGCATTCATAAAACTACAAGAGATTGCAGAAAGAAGAACACAGGCAACAATATCTGGAAAAATTAAGAGAAGCTAGGAAAGTAGTCAGGAATGCGAAAATTAAATAGAAGAAAAATAGAAAATACAAGAATTTATTTTAAAGATGTTTTAGTAATAGAAGGAAGTGCAAAAGTGGCATTGTGAGACTAAGGTGAAAAGGAAGAATATGCAGTGGCTGATGAGGAAAAAACAAAATTGCTTAACAAATATTTCTGTTCATTGTTCAGGGGCCTGGAGCAGGACCACATAAAACAAACACAAATAAGATTGAATGTGAAGTAAACTTCAATTGGTTTTCAGAACAGTGTGTTCATGAGGAGCTAACTAAACTTAAAGCAGATAAGGCAATGGGGTCGGATGGGATACATCAGAGGGTACCAAGGGAACTCAGATGTCCTGGCAGCTCCGCTGGCTGACATTTTCAATGCTTCTTTAGAGTCTAGAGTAGTTCCAGAAGACTGAAAAATGGCGGATGTGGTTCCTATTCATATAAGTGGAAGTAAAGAGGAGGCTGGGAACTATCAACCAGTTAATCTAACATCTGTGGTGAGCAAACTAATGGAATCACTGCTAAAACAGAGGACAGAGCAATTTTTTGAATCCAATGGATTACAAGATCCGAGGCAGCATGGTTTTACCAAAAGTAAATCTTGTCAGACGAATCTGATCAATTTCCTTGACTGGGAGACCAGAGAGTTGGATCAAGGGAAAGCATTAGTCTAGTGCACTTGGATTTTAGTAAGGCCTTTGACATAGTTCTGCACAGAAGACTTATAAATAACTATGCGCCCTTGGTATGGATCCTAAAATGACTGACTGGGTTAGAATCTGGCCGAGTGGGAGGCGACAAAGGGTAGTGGTAAATGGACTGGTTCTTTTCAATATTTTTATTAATGACATAGCAGAAGGGTTGACTTTTTGCCAATGATACCAACATTTTTAACAGGGTGGACAACATGAGGAGGGATCTAGCAAAACTTGAGGAATGGTCTAATGTCTGGCAGCTAAGATTTAATACTAAAAAAATGCAGAATAATGCATTTAGGATACAAAAACCCAAGGGAAAAGTACAGTATTACAGGTGAAATTATTCCAAGCACAAAGGAAGAGCGGAATCTAGGGGTAATTGTATCTGATGATCTTAAGGTGGCCAAACAGATGGATAAAGTGATGGTAAAAGCCAGAAAGATGCTTGGCTGCACAGGAAGAGGAATGGTCAGCAGAAAAAAGTAAATGATATTGCCCCTGTATAGGTCCCTAGTGAGACCTCACGTTGAATACTTTGTACAATTCTGGAGACCGCACCTTCAAAAGGATATAAACAGGATGGGGTCAGTCCAGAGGGTCGCTACTAAAATGGTCAGTGGTCTTCATTCTAAAGGATATGGGGACAGACTAAAAATCTAAACATGTATACCTTAGCAGAAAGGTGAGATAGGGAGATATAAGAGACATTCAAATATCTCAAAGGTTTCCATATATAGGAGGTGAGCCTTTTTCAATGGAAAGGAGGCTCTACAAAGAGGAGTCATGAGATGACATTAAAATGCGGTAGACTTAGGAATAATCTTATTAAATATTTTTTTACAGAGAGGGTGGAAGGAAGTGATGAGAATTATAATGCTAAATTAACTGGACGGATGAACAGACTGGATGGGCCATACAGCCTTTTTCTGCCATCATGTTTCTAAGAGGATGGCTCCCAAACAGGACCTAACACCTCTTGGAGCAATCTTCTTCACCATAATCCAACTGCAGGATGGACACCCCTACCATTTACTGCAGACAGAATGCTGAGAGACTGCAGGTGACACAGTAACTTAAGTACTAAGAGTACAGTAAAGCTTTTGTTCTCTGTCTCCATCTGCAGGCAGGGGAAAAAACCCATCTGTCAAGACTAGTATGGGGGGATAAGGAACAGGGAATTCTCAAACTGTCCTCATCAATGCTAGGCCCACAGATACTTTATACCTGTGGGTTTTGCCCCATTTTCAAAGTACACGTGCACTTTTCTTTTGAAAATTGCCTCGGGAGAAAAAAAATGTACTCCCCAGATATTTTCATCTGCTTTTCCTGTGGGTTCTTTTTCCATATAAAATAGCCTGCATAGATTTGAAAATGCATGATACCCCTCCATCACCTGAGCACTCCCTCAGTAATGTCACCTTTCTTTGTGGGCAGAAGCATGTACTTTTGGCTAGGTAGAGACATGGCAATTTTCAGACAGTCGATTTACCTGAGTAAATAATTACAAAAAGCTTTATACTAACTCCCTGGATGACAAGTGAGAAATAGAAGTCTTGTCTCATGAAATACATTCTTGTACTGTATCCAGTTGATGCTACTTATAATAGACCCTCTATATAATAATGCTATACACAAACTATGAAAGGTACAGATATCAGATGTGTATTTTTTGTGGTAGATAGTGGTCTTTGATATACGTTTTTTTTCTGGGGAATGATTAAGGATATGGTCTCATTTGTTTGAACACAGACATGCACATCTGGAGAGCATGCCTTTTGAGCGCCTGTATTTTTTTTCCCAGCTATTTTCTTGAATTGCTTATAAAAGTGAATTTGTTTGAAACTGTTTTGCCGCAGACTCTGGTTTCTGCTTGTTCCATTATGCCCAATAAATACCACAACCAAACAAAACTGACACTCAAGATTTGCTCTCCCTCACTGTTGATGTTGACGCAATCCTTCCTCAGGAACTCCAGCGCATGTGGATGATCATGCTCCACAGACTGTGACACATCAATGATGTAAACTTTGCTGTCATGGTACCTGTTGGAACAGGAGGCAAACCTCATCACTAAATGCTGCTATAACAAAAAATGCTTACCATTCCAGTTACCAAAAAGGCTAAAGAGTAAGTGCAGTTTCTGCAAGAGAAAGCATCATGATCTGGTGCAGACCATGAAGCAGCAGTGAAAACTCACAAATGTTTGTGACATACTAAGCAGCTGTGCTGTGGTTTTATTATTACTATTAGTGCAGTTCTATAGTGCTTTATCCCAAGTGCTGTGCCATTAAACATGGGATCCGCATTTGCAAAAGTTGTTTTTTTTTTTTTTACTTTTTGGTACTCAGTCTCTCCTGCCTCTGCCTCTCCCTGACAATCATGCCTGAGCAGCCAGGAATTGCTTTGCCAGCCCTATAACTTGAGCACCATCTCTTCTGAGGTGCATGCTCAGTGGTGCTGGTTGACCAATAGGAGTCACCAAGATAACATTAACCATCTTGCCTTCTCCCCATGCCCCCCTCCCCCCAACGGGCAAGGGATCTCAACAGTGGCAGTGGTTCTTCTGGGATTCGGCTGTTTCCACAGGGGGAATGCTGGGAACTTAAGAGGGTGGACAGCATGCATTGGAATTTTATTTATTTATTGTTCTAATTTCATTAGTCGCTGAATCAGGAGGTGCTCAAAGAGACTTACAACAGGAGCAAAATGTGCAAAGCAATACAAATATAGTCAAACATATATTATAGTAAATAACAAATTGAGCTTTGACACTAGGATTCACATCGCTGCTTCTGTAAAATTATTTATTATTTAACAGTTTTATATACCGACCTTCATAGTAAATAACCATATCGGATCGGTTTACAATTAACTAGAATATAACTGGGGTAACAATTCGAGTAAACAAAAGGTAAACAGTAGGTAGGAATGAGTCAAAGTTACAATCAACAGGGTAAGAGAACTTGGAAGCTTGCGACAAGCTGGAAAGAAGATAAGGCAGGAAATAAATATGAAGTGATACCATAGGGTATCAGTTACAAAATGAGCCAAATATGCAGAAATCATGAATTGATCATAGCTCTGCACCACACTATAGACAAAAGAATATGTGCCTATGATTTGCTATCCCAAAAGAGACCAATGAGACAGCACTTTAATAAAATGTTCCATTATATAATAATACTCTGGGGGAGTTCTGCGAGTGGGGTTTATATCAAAGCGGCCAGGAGAGCAGAGATCAGGGCATGGCATCAGCAATGCACATCTGACTGATCTTAAGCGGGCAAATATTTCCCTTCCTATGACGCTGATACTCTATGCTTGAGCACCAAAACTCTTGTCGCTGGCCATGTGGCTGGTCTCTGCATCACAAGACGATGCATGAAAGCGTGGACTCACAGCATGTTATACTCGCTGAGATCTGCATGCACCAGCCTCGCCTCTTGGTACATCTTCCTCATATCCTGGATCACCTGCAGGTACAGCTCCCGGGCTCTGCACTCTGATAACTGGGCATTTCGTAAGAGTGGGGCTGGCCTTGTAAAAAAATAATAATAATAATAATGAGAGAAAGAGAGAAATAAGAGAGCAAAATAAAATAAACACCAAAACAAAATCACCCATTGTTTAAAAGGTCAGTTTCAAACAAGGAGCAACAATTTATTACACCCTCGTGCAATGAGACTCAAGACTACCTGTTCTCCCCTTTCCACCTCCTTTTCCTCCTATGGTAGGAGAAAAAGGATAAATACGTCATTCTCAATTAATTCATTTCAAATCCTACTTAAAAAAAAAATCATGGAATAAAAAGAAAAAGCATCAGTGTTCTCTTTCTGTATTCTATTAACAATGTCCATTTAATGGCAGCGAGCTCTAATTCTGCTACCAGCAGGAGGTAGTGCTCGTTTTACATACTCAACAGGGTTTACAAATGTTGAGCCTTCTCACTGATAGAGTTTTCCATGTGATTGAGGAAGAGAATCCTCAACTGCAGTTCTTACATGCTGATGTTACCTTAGGTTACTGTGTGATCCTTAACTGTGTATTGAAATGCAAATGAAGTGTGCCAGACACAGCTGCAAAATAGAGTTGTGCAGAAGGGTCTCTAGGGAGGTTGAGGTTTTGCAGCCAAACTTTTAAAAGGATTACAAAATGCATGATCCCTACAAAAGAATTAAGAAATCTTCCAATTCTGTATTATGTACTGAAATTACATTAGGCCACACAACACTCTTACTGATGAGGAACACAACACAATATATAAGTACTTAAAAAAAAAAAAAAGGCTCATAACTCTAAACAAGGATTCACTATTCTAATCATCAGAAGAATGATTTCTTAAAATCAATTCCTTCCAGTTTTATATATTTGGAATTTTTTTTTTTTTTTTTTAAATTTTTGTTGGTGACTGGACTACTTTGTGATCTCAGGAGATATATCATGATCCAGGTGAAAATCACCCAGAACACCCCCCTGCCCCACCCCCTTTCCCAGTAAATATCTGGATGAGGATAATACTTTTATCATCCTGACCTAGAATTAAGAAATAACCAAAACCACTTGAAGCACAGAATTTCCAGATTTAGATTTATTAGAGCTCTGGCGCTGAACAGGCATTGTCTAATAAAATAAGCTTGTCCTAAATATTAAACTGCAGTTTTAGGACACGCAGCCTCCATTCACAATGGTACTCACATGTCATTTCTCCCAATAAAACCCATGACAAGGACATGACTTCTTAGCATGATGGGCTCTGGGCAAGGTACAGCTGCTGCATTCAGTCTGTAAAGTTACAAAAAAATGAGCCTAATTAAGCAGATAAAATAAGAATTATCATCATACTAAAAAAAAAAATAAAAAATGCAAACCCCCCAAAAAATGCATTGTCCTGAAGAATAAGGCATATTTCACATGTGGAGAAGCAAAACTAAGCAGAAAACCCAACTAATCTCTACATCCTAATTGGAAGGGTATACAATGAGAATTTTAGGAGAACACAAAACCTTTGAAATTAATAGGATCAAACAATTTGAAACACACACAAAAGGATTTAATGAATGAGAGAGCCAATGTCCTTATCAGATGCAGAATCTTTCAACTGTAAAGTTTAACTTATTTTCACATCCGTCATTACTCCCCCATCCCTTTTCTGAATTGTAATGGAATATGCAGAAAACCTAAATCCAGGATAACTGCACAGTTTCTTCACTCCCTGATGAAAGGAGCATAGCAACATACAGGCCGATACAGAAAGAAGCGCGGGAGAGCTGGCGAGGTCCTGCTCTCCCGATGTGTGCACAGGCCAAGTGTCCTGGGCGCGCGATTCAGTATCGGCCCACGGAAAAGAAGTCGCTAGGGACACTAGCGCGTCCCTAGCGCCTTCTTTTTTGACAGAAGCGGTGGCTGTCAGCGGGTTTGACCGCCGACGCTCATTTTTACCGGCTGTCAGCGCGGTTCTCGAACCCGCTGACAGCCACGGGTTCGGAAAACTGATGCCGGCAAAATTGAGCGTTAGTCTTCCAACCCGCAGGCCACGGGCAGATTTTTAATTTTTTTTTTTTTTTTTAATTTTTGGGGCCTCCGACTTACTGACTTTACCCTGTTTTTCTTGGAATTATGCATCAGCACCCATTATACCCTGATTAGACAATATTTATACATAGTTAGAATTGTTTCCCTCAAATCTTTCTACGATGTTTCCGTTATGTCTAGTTAAAATGATACCCGTTTTATTGTTCGTTGTCTGTATCAAGTTCTTTACCTGTATCAAGTTGTTATACTGTAAACCGGAGAGAAGGCAGACTGCTATTCTTCGGTATATAAAAGACTTTAAATAAATAAATAAAATAAATATCACTATGATATTAAGTCGGAGGGTATACAGAAAAGCAGTTTTTTCTGCTTTTCTGTACACTTTCCCGGTGCCAGCAGAAATTAACGCCTGCCCAATCGCTGACCTTGGTTCTGGACAGTAGCTGCTCCTGCTCCCGCTGGGGTGAGTGAGCTGGGTTCCCCGGTATCACCCCAGTGCTGCTTACCAAATGTGTGGGAAGAACTAAAGAACCTGAAAGTGGACAAAGCCATGGGGCCTGATGGGATTCATCCAAGGATATTGAGGGAGCTCAGAGATGTTCTGGCGGGTCCGCTGTGTGACCTGTTCAATAGATCCCTAGAAACAGGAGTGGTGCCGAGTGATTGGAGAAGAGCGGTGGTGGTCCCGCTTCACAAGAGTGGGAACAGGGAAGAGGCAGGCAACTACAGACCGGTTAGCCTCACTTCGGTGGTGGGAAAAGTAATGGAGTCACTGCTGAAAGAGAGAATAGTGAACTATCTACAGTCTGGAGAATTGATGGACCAGAGGCAGCATGGATTCACCAGGGGAAGATCCTGTCAGACAAATTTGATTGACTTTTTTGACTGGGTAACCAAGGAATTGGATCAAGGAAGAGCACTAGATGTCATCTACTTGGATTTCAGCAAAGCTTTTGATACGGTTCCGCACAGGAGACTGGTGAATAAAACGAGAAGCTTGGGAGTGAGTGCCGAGGTGGTGACCTGGATTGCAAATTGGTTGACGGACAGAAGACAATGTGTGATGGTAAATGGAGCCTTCTCTGAAGAGAGAGCGGTTTTAAGTGGTGTACCGCAAGGATCAGTGTTGGGACCGGTCCTGTTCAATATCTTTGTGAGCGACATTGCGGACGGGATAGAAGGTAAGGTTTGTCTTTTTGCGGATGACACTAAGATCTGCAACAGAGTGGACACGCCGGAAGGAGTGGAGAGAATGAGACGGGATCTAAGGAAACTGGAAGAGTGGTCGAAGATATGGCAGCTGAGATTCAATGCCAAGAAGTGCAAAGTCATGCATATGGGGAGTGGAAATCCGAATGAACTGTACTCGATGGGGGGGGGAAGGCTGATGTGCACGGAGCAGGAGAGGGACCTTGGGGTGATAGTGTCTAATGATGTGAAGACAGCGAAACAATGCGACAAGGCGATAGCAAAAGCCAGAAGAATGCTGGGCTGCATAGAGAGAGGAATATCGAGTAAGAAAAGGGAAGTGATTATTCCCTTGTACAGGTCCTTGGTGAGGCCTCACCTGGAGTACTGTGTTCAGTTCTGGAGACCGTATCTACAAAAAGACAAAGACAAGATGGAAGCGGTACAGAGAAGGGCGACCAGGAAGGTGGAGGATCTTCATCGGATGACGTACGAGGAGAGATTGAAGAATCTAAATATGTACACCCTGGAGGAAAGGAGGAGCAGAGGTGATATGATACAGACTTTCAGATACTTGAAAGGTTTTAATGATCCAAAAACAATGACAAACCTCTTCCGTAGGAAAATAATCAGCAGAACCAGGGGTCACGATTTGAGGCTCCAGGGAGGAAGATTCAGAACCAATGTCAGGAAGTATTTCTTCACGGAGAGGGTGGTGGATGCCTGGAATGCCCTTCCGGAGGAAGTGGTGAAGACCAGAACTGTGAAAGACTTCAAAGGGGCGTGGGATAAACACTGCGGATCCATAAAGTCAAGAGGCCGCCAATGAAGAGTGGGTGACTCGCCAGAATGATGGCTATTGACACAATACCCATATTAAATAAACATACACATGCTTACTGTGACTCCTACATCGCTCTAAGCTTCAACAGCAAGAGGTAATGGAAAAAAGGATTTGCACTCACAAAGAGGGGAGTAGCTGGCTTGTTACGGCGGTTACTACCCCAAACCAAATATGCCTGATACTTCACTTTCAATGCATATACAGCATAGCTCTCTGCTTCAATGACAGGGGAGAAGAATAACTGATACTTCACACATCCAGCAGAGCTCTCTGCTACACAACGGCAAGGGAGAAGAAAAAGGGTTCGCACTCAAAAAGCGGAGAGTAGCTGGCTTGTTACGGCGGTTACTACCCCAAACCAAATGTGCCTGATACTTCACTTTCCATGCATATCCAGCATGGTTCTCTGCTTCATCGGCATGGGAGAAAGACTGATACATCACGCATTTCCAGCATAGCTCTCTGCTTCAACGGCAGGGGAAAAAAAACAAACCAAAAACAAAAAACTGATGCTTCACGCATATCCTGCATAGCTTCAACGACAGGGGTGAAGAAAAAAAAAAGGATTCGCAATCACAAAGCGAGGAGTAGCTGGCTTGTTACGGCGGTTACTATCCCAAACCAAATGTGCCTGATACTTCACTTTCAATGCATATCCAGCATGGCTCTCTGCTTCAACGGCAGGGGAGAAAAAAAAAAAAAAAAAAAAAACCAACAAGGGCTGTACAACATAGTCTAGGTAAAACAAATAAGCATGGGTGTAGCTTGCTTATCGCGGCGGTTACTGCCCCTACTACCCCTAACTAATCAAGCTAGATATTTCACTTGGATGCAGCTCCATCACTGCTCTCTACATTAATGGTGGGGGTGGAAGGGGAATAGAACAAGGAGCTAAGAGAAACAGATAAGAATGAGAGAAAAAATGTGTGAGGCTTGCTGGGCAGACTGGATGGGCCATTTGGTCTTCTTCTGCCGTCATTTCTATGTTTCTATGTTTCTATGATAGGGCCCTCGACCCTTCTCAGCAGCAGCCTCGACCAGGGAGGATCCCCTCAGGACCTGGCAAACCCCCTGGGAGACTGACAGGCCTTCACACCGATGTTTTGGGTTTTTTTTGTTTTGTTTTTAAACAAAGAAAAAGGAACAGAAGCCCTCAAATTGGGAAACTAATCCTGACTCTCTAAGATCTATTAATCCCTTTTTTTTTTTGTAAAATCTGAAGAGACTGTGGGTTTTGCACCTCCGCCATCTGCTGGAGGCAGAGTAAGACTGAGGGACTGTGGAGGGCACCTTGGTATATATGCCAGGATTGTTTTGAAAAACGTCTCTGTCTCCATCTGCTGGAGGGAAGGCAAAACCCAGGTGACTGGACTGATCCGGGTACGTAAGGGAATAAGCAAAAGAAGCATCTTTTAAGAAATATAAAGGATCCCAAAAAGTGGAACACAGGGAGGATTATCTGGCAAAACCGAGGGAAATGAAAAGTAATCAAGAAAGCAAAAAGTCAGGCAGAGGAAAGGATTGCCAAGGAGATAAAGCGAGGTGACAAAACATTTTTCAGATACATCAGAGAAAGGAGAAAGGTCCATAGTGGTATAGTGAAACTGAAAGGTGATAAGGATCAACTGGTGGAGAGAGATGAAGAATTAGCAGAAATATTAAACAAACACTTCAGTTCAGTGTTCACTAAGGAAGACCCTGGAGAAGGACTCCATTCACGGAAGATAATGTATGGGAACAGCTAAGAAAACTGAAAGTGGACAAAGCCATGGGGCCTGATGAGGTTCACCCCAGAATACTGAGGGAACTCAGAGATGTGCTGGTGGGTCCACTGTGTGACCTGTTCAATAGATCCCTGGAAAAGGGTGTAGTGCCTAGTGACTGAAGAAAAGTGGTGGTGGTCCTGCTTCACAAAAGTGGGAGCAGAGAAGAGGCTAGAAACTACAGGCCATTAGCATCACCTCGGTGGTGGGAAAATTAATGGAGACTCCGCTGAAGGAAAGGATAGAGAACTATCTACAATCCGGTGGATTGCTCAATCAGAAGCAGCATGGATTCACCAGGGGAAGGTCCTGTCAGACTAATCTGATTTCTTTGATTGGGTGACTAGAGAACTGGATCAGGGAAGAGCGCTCAATGTAATTTACTTGGATTTTAGTAAAGCTTTTGATACAGTCCCACATGGTTACCAATAAAATACAGAGTCGATTATAAAATTCTAACAGTGCACAAAATTCTTTATGGAGAAAAAACAGACTGGCTCAACACAGCAATAAAATGACATACACCGCAGTGAAATCTTAGATCTATAAATCAAGGACTTTTGCCCATTCCATCGATAAAAACAGCCCGTTTGACTCAGGTAAGAGAGAGAGCAATATCGTTAGCAAGTGCCAATATATGGAATGCTTTACCGACTGAAACCAGACTACAACAAAACAAAAATATTCAAAAAAAGAAATTAAAACTTGGCTTTTCAGGAAGACATTTCATGAATCTCAATAGCTTTCTATTTTTAATCACTCCTTATTACCATATCCTCATTCGCATGATTTTTGGTTTATCGAATTTTTATCACTATATTAATTTAATTCATGTTTTAGAAGTTATGATGCTTTATTCTATACATTGCTTTAATGTTGTGATTATGAATTGATAGGTGATAGTGATGCTAATAACTAATTATGTTTTACTTCGATAGATAAGTTATATGTTTTAAGAATTGACACTGTAATAGATTTTTATCAAACTGTTGTAAACCGTTATGATGGAACCCCCTCCAAATGACGGTATACAAAACTTGTAAGTAAATAAATAAATAGAAGATTCATCAACAAAATGAGAAGCTTGGGAGTCAGCTCCAAGGTGATGGCATGGATTACAAACTGGTTGACGGATAGAAGACAACGGGTGATGGTAAATGGAACCTATTCTGAAGAGAGAACGGTGTTAAGTGGAGTGTCACAGGGATCGGTGTTGGGACCGGTTCTGATCAACATCTTCGTGAGCAACATTGCGGAAGGGATAGAAGGTAAAGTTTGTCTATTTGCGGATGTTACTAAGATCTGCAACAGAGTGGACACGCAGGAAGGAGTAGAGAGAATGAGACGGGATTTAAGGAAGCTGGAAGAATGGTCAAAGATATGGCAGTTGGGATTCAATGCCAAGAACTGTTATGTTTCAATTATGATTTTATATGTTTTGTTTAAGTTATGTATGTTGTTTGTGCATTTTAGCCCCTGAGGCAGCCCCAATATGGGGGCGAAATTCGGGCTGAGTCGGGCTTACTAGAAAGAAATAAGTCTCCATAAAATAAAAGCTTATGATCGAACATATTGGCTTCTGAAGTCGACGAAGCAATGTGACACTGCGATAGCCAAACCCAGAAGAAAGCTAGGCTACATAGAGAGAGGAATATCTAGTAAGAAAAGGGAAGTGATAATTTCCTTGTATAGGTCCTTGATGAGGTCTCACCTAGAGTACTGTGTTCAGTTCTGGAGACCGTATCTCAAAGGAGGTCCAGAGAAAGGTGACTTATGAGGAGAGACTGAAGAACCTGAATATGTATACCCTGAAGGAGGAGGAGGAGCAGGGGTGATATGATACAGACCTTCAGTTACTTGAAAGGTTTTAATGATCCATGGTCGTCAACATTTCTATTGAAAACAATTTAGTAGAGCTAGGGATCACGATTTGAAACTCCAGGGAGGAAGACTTAGAACCAATGTCAGGAAATATTTCTTCACTGAAAGGGTGGTGGATGCCTAGAATGTCCTTCCGGAGGAAGTAGTGAAGGCTAAAACTGTGAAGGATTTCAAAGGGGCATGGGACATAAGAACATAAGAAATTTGCCATGCTGGGTCAGACCAAAGGTCCATCGAGCCCGGCATCCTGTTTCCAACAGAGGCCAAAACCAGGCCACAAGAACCTGGCCATTACCCAAACACTAAGAAGAACCCATGCTACTGATGCAATTAATAGCAGTGGCTATTCCCTAAGAATAATTGATTCATAGCCATTAATGGACTTCTCCAAGAACTTTTCCAAACCCTTTTTTGAACCCAGCTACACTAACTGCACTAACCACATCCTCTGGCAACAAATTCCAGAGCTTTATTGTGTGTTGAGTGAAAAAGAACTTTCTCCGATTAGTTTTAAATGTGCCCCCATGCTAACTTCATGGAGTGCCCCCTAGTCTTTCTACTATCTACTATCTGAAAGAATTTTCTCCGATTAGTCTTAAATGTGTTACTTGCTAACTTCATGGAAAGCCCCCTAGTCCTTCTATCATTCGAAATTGTAAATAACCGAGTCACAGTAACACGGTTATCCGCGTAATGGATCGGCGCAGGGGGAGGCCGGAATAAAAGACTGTTTTCGCAAACCGGCTCAGACCCGGGGTCCGCCGAGCCCGGCTGAACGGAGTGAACGGACTTCTCCACCTGGAACCCATCCCAACCTTTTTCGAACCCCGCTATGCCAGCTGCACCGACCGCCAGGATATCTGAGCATTAAGCCCCCGCCCCGCCATGCCTCGAAGAAGATTAAGCCCTCCCCCTAACCCCCCACTCTGACGCTCTTTTGCTTTCCGCCATGCGGCATGCTGCGCCGGGCCGGGCCTTTCGACCCCCCCCGGCCATCTGGTTGTGCGGGGCAGATGGCCAGGGGGGCGGGAACTGTGGATCCCTAAAGGCTAGAGGATGGGAATAAATTAAAAAGCTTGGGGGTAACCTGCACGGAGTGGTAGTTACTACCTTGGGAAGCTTGCTGGGCAGACTAGATGGACCATTTTGGTCTTTTTCTGCCGTCATTACTATGTTATTATGTTAGGCCAAGGCTGGGAAAGTGCGTCAAGGTGTTCTGACCCCGCTTCCCATTGACTGAAGAACCACGGAGCTTTAGCATTCAGTCTCATCACCATCAAATCCAACTGGGAAATCCCCTGCCCCAAGCAGTCCTGATGAGCGATACCACTTCTTGCACATTCTCCGGGGTCCAGAGTGCCTGCTTAGAAAATCCGCTTGCACATTCTACACCCCAGCTACATCAGACACCAACACAATATTCGGATATTGCTCCACCCAATGGAACAATATCCCAACCTCCAAGAAAACCACCAGGCTCTTGGTGCTCACTTGTCTGTTGATAATGCTACCATGGTCGCGTTGTCAAACAAAACTGTCACTGCCCTGTTTCAGCCTAATGGAAGAAAACACTAAAGCTTTCCTGATCGTTCTTGTTTCTAAATGAATGATGGACCATGAGGCTTCTGACGCCGACCAATGGCCCTGCACCATCAGTCCCTGACAAATGGCTCTCCAGTCCTTCAGCCTGTAATCCATTGTCACTACAATCCAATCTGGAATTCCCAACGCCACACTTTTGGACAAATTGTCCTGCGAGAGCCACCAGGAAAGATTCAACCTGGCTTCCTAACACAGGCAGGAACAACCTGATCTTGAAATCTTACAACTGGGGACCTCAATGCAACAGAAGAGCTCTTTTTAAAGTCCCATGTGAGCAAATACCCAAAGAACCAGGTCTGTCAAAAACACCATGAAATCCAGGACCTAAAGATAATCCCAGACCCAGGGATTCCTCAGGCGCAACAAGTAAAGGATCTGTCTCTGGAGTTTTGGCATCCTGCCCACTGTAAGGAACACTTCAAAATGAGCTCCCAGGTATTTCAAACTTTGTGATGGAAGTAGCTTCTCTTGGCAAAATTTATGATCCATCCCAAGAACTGCAACATCCCTGTTGGGCAAAACGTCCCTTAACTTTGCTCGAATAAGCCAGTCATCCAAAAAAGGGTGAACAAGGAATACTTTCTTTGTGCAAGGTCACGACAACTATCCACCATCACCTTGGAAAACATGAAAGGCACTATTTTCTAGCCCAAATGGAATCATCTGAAATTGAAAATGCCCAACACCCCACACCTGAGGAAGATTTTAATGATCTCTTCGAATGGAGATGTGAAGATGTGACTCCATCAGATTTAAGGATGTCAGGAATTCCCCCTTTCACAATCACTTGAGTGCAGAGTTTCATCCACAAGTCGGGCACACTTTAAAAGATGAATTTACCTTCTTGAGACGCAGAATCGGCTGATAATTGCTCTTCTTTTGGGCACCACAAAGTAAATGGAGTGCCTGCTCTGACCTACTGTCTTCTGGCACGGAATCACCACACCAAACAGAAGCAGTCAATCTAACAGATTGAACTGCAGCCTTTTTCACCTTTGAGGCATGAAGAGTGCCACTGGATGAGCAAATTCTAGGCGTAGCTGTCTCTTATGATAGACGGACTAATTGATATGTTATTTTGGCCCATTCTTTGTAAAAGCTGGCCAATCGCCCTCCTATTGTGGACCCATGGAGAATGGACTAATTGAATCTTCTTGCACTGGGGTCTGAACTCTCATGAGAGGACTTACAGCCCCTGAAAGACTGGGATTTGCCTATATACTGAAATTGTGAAGAGGAAACTTTTCCTCAGATGATACTGCCTGGACCCCCTTAATCTCTGTCTACTGGGAAAATATCTTGCAGCCCCCCTTTGTGCTTATCCTCTGGCAACTTATGAGATTTCAACTCTCCAAGGGCATTTCACCAGCTTGCTCCAAAAGGCTGCTTCCCTTTTAAAGGGAGGACTACTCAATTGTAATTTTCGCCCACAGATCAGCTGCCAGTTATGCAAAGAAGCCTCCTAGCCGAAAATCACAACACTATATTTCTAGCTGCCAAAAAGCAGCAAATTCATACAAGGTATCCGCTAAAGGTCAAACCAGCTTCCAGGGGCTCTGCCTCCTTCTCAGAGATTCCTCAGAGTCCATCACTGGAATCTGTTACTCTCGGAGTAAATAAAAGCAGGCCATGAAACTACTACAAACAACCGCCTGGATCCCCAAGGCCGAGACCGCAAACATCTTCTTGAGATAAAGTTCCATTTTCCAATCCTGGGAATCTCTATGGGCTGCACAGCCTTTGATTGGGATAGTGGTCTTTTTAGTAATGGCTGAAACTAAGGCATCTACTTGGAGCTATTAAAGCTGCCCAAAAGTATACTCCAGCAATGAATCGAGCTTTGCTATGGCCCTGCCCACCTTCAAGTCAGATTCTCTAAACACCAGGGCCTTAACTGTCCAATGGAAGGAAAGGAAAATTGGTTCTTACCTAATTTTCGTTCCTGTAATACTACAGATCAGTCCAGACAAGTGGGTTTATGCATCCCTACCAGCAGATGGAGGCAGAGAACAAAACTTTGAGGCACTGCTACATAACCAAGCTTGCCACCTGCAGTCCCTCAGTATTGACTTGTACCCAAGCCAAGATTATATAGAATTCTCCCCCCCCCCCCCCCCCCGGGCAAACTGCAAAAGAAAACCCTGGTTGGAATCCCCTGAACTGGAGCACCCTACACAAAACTGCAAGGTCCACAAAGCCCTGGCAACTATTTAACTAAAACAACCCAACTGTTGGCACTGGTAATGACAAAGCAATACCACACATCTGAGTACCAGGAAGATAAGTCTTTCGGCATCAACACCAGGGCGAGTCTCTGGACTGATCTGTGGTCCAAGGGGATTAGCGCCTACAGAACACACACAGCAAAACTAATTGCCCTCATCACATGCAATGCAATCCCTAATTTAAATATTACATGGCACCCCCAGGAGGGATACCTGGGAGCGCGTTAGGAAAACGGGCGCTGAATGATCAGTGCCCATTTTCAGCACATTTTAATTGCATCGGCCTCCTTATCGGTGGAAATACGTAAGAAACTGTTGTGACCAGAGAAGAGCCTGAAGCTCTGAAAAACACCTGGCTGAGCAGATTGCAACCAGAAACACCATGTTTAGCGCAAGATCCTTCAAGGAGGAACGACCTAAAGGCTCAAAGGGAGGTTCACAGAGAACACACAGGACCAAGTTATGATTCCAGTTCGGACAGACCTTGCGAACCGGAGGCTTCAAAGGCTTCACTCCCTTGAGGAAACAAATGACATCCGGATGAGATGCCAAAGAACTGCCCCGCACCTTGCCCCTGAGACAACCCAGGGCCTAAACCTGGATTCAGAGTGAACTATAAGCCAGGTCCTTGGACAGACCACGCTGCAGAAAGGACAAAATCTGCGGAATAGAAGCCAGCAGAGAATCAACCAGATTGTTTGACTGCACCAGGACTCAAAGACCTTCCACACTCTAACATAAGCCATGGAAGTAGAAGGCAGTCTAGACCAAAGAAGGGTAGAAATAACCAGCTCCGATTAACCTTTCATGCGCAGTCGCTGCCTCTCAAAAGCCAAGCTGCGAGACAGAAGCGATCCTCCCAATCCGAAAATATGGGGCCCTGCCGCAGTAATCCCTGTAGATGAGCCAACCGAAGAGGACCGTCCACTGCCAGATGCACTAAGTCCGTGAACCACGGATGACACGGCTACTCTGGCGTGACCAGAACCACTGGCCCTGGATGCGTTTCTATGCATCGCAGCACTCGCTCTATGAGTGGCAATGGAGGAAACACATACAGAAGAATCCCCGGTCAAGGACACACTAGAGCAGGGGTCAGGAACCTTTTTGGCTGAGAGAGCCATGATCGCCACATATTTTAAAATGTAATTCCATGAAAGCCATACAATATGTTTAAAACTAAATACAAGTAAATGTGTGCATTTTATTTAAGATCACACTTTTAAAGTACAATAAGTCTCTGAAAATATTACACCAGGCCTTAAGACACCAATACATCTCCTATTAGGAAAGTCAGGCTGCTATAGAGTCCTACACAGAAACTACACCCCAGCAGAAAACCTCACCTGAATCACATGTGCTGACCCTCACCTAACATAGAATAAAGAGACCAAAACACATAACAAGAAGCATGCAGAAAAAACTGAATTGGAAACCGCAACAAGCCAGAGTTCTCTGTATGCAGTGTAACAAAGGAAAAAGAAACATCACACATCCTTATAAAACAAATCAAGAAATATAAAATCATCAGCAGTAAAACTGTACTAACAAAAAGAACATATTTCGAAGCAGCTGATGAGTGGAATATCCAATAATTAAAAACTCATATAAAACATTTCCAGATACCAACAAAATATTTCAAAATAGCAGACACAAAGACCTAGTAATGAAAAATAAGAATACAAAAATGTTTTTGCTCTGCATACCTGGGAACGTTTGATATCCAGGTGTCCTGAGATTGTTCTGAATTAGCAGGAGGTGGGGTGGTTTGCTTGGAACTTTCTCCTCTCTCAGTCACATACCAGCGCTCCTCTCTCACACTGGCTCTCAATGACACACCCTATACACACATGCTCTCAGTACTCACATATACACATGTTTTTTCTCTCTCACTTATATAGGCTCTTAATTACACATTTACACACATGCTGTCTATCTTTTCACGCTTACACACAGGCTTTCAATCACATAAATACATGCTGTCTTTTTCTCTCACACACAGACTCTCATTCACATGTTTACAAACATGTCCTCTCTTTCTCTCATTTACACACAGGCTCTCAATCACATACTCACATGCTCCCTCACCTAAATCAGCTCTCAATCACACACAGACACCACATGGTCCTCTCTTACTTATACACACAGGCTCTTAATCATACATACACATGATTTCTCTCACACACAAAGGATCTCAATCATACACACATACTCTTTCACACAAACAGGTTTTCAATCACAAACTTATACATACAGGTTCCCAATCGTAAACTTACATTCATGCTCTCTCTCTCACAGGCAGGCTCTCAATCACAGACATACTCTCTTTCACATGTACAGGCTCTCAATCATTCACATACATGCAATCTCTCACACACACACACAGGCCCCCCCCCCCGTGGCCCGGAAGAGGAAGTGGAGAGTATCGGGTGCGTGCGCGGCAAGAAGAGGCCACGCTAGTGCGCCTCGGCATCGGCCCGAAGAAAAGAAGACTGCAGCGCGGCTCGGAGGAAAATGAAGAGGTTCAACCGCAGCCGATGGGACTCCGCCTCCGCGAGGGCTGAAAATGAAGAGGTTAGCGTTGGGAGGAGGCTGCTGCTGCCGCGAGTTCCTGGGGTGGGGGAGAGAGAGTGAATGAGCGAGCAAGCATGTGTGTTTGCTCGCTCATTCACTCACTCTCTCCCCCACCCCCATAGTAAAAAAAAAAAAAAAAAATTTGATTCATGTTTACCTGTTCCATCCACTCGTTTTATAAACCACTATCATATCTCCCCTCAGCCAACTCTTCTCCAAACTGAAGAGCCCTAACCTCTTTAGCCTTTCCTCATAAAGAATCATTCCATCCCCTTTATCATTTTGGTCACTGTTCTCTGTTCCTTTTCTAATTCTGCTATTTTTTTTTTTTAGATGTGGTGATCAGAACTGCACACAGTACTCAAGGTACAATATAGAGGCATTATGATATTTTATTCTCCATTCCTTTCTTAATAATTCCGAGCATTCTATCTGCTTTCTTTGCCGCCTCATACTGAGCAGAAGAAGTTTTCAACATATCTGATGCCTAGATCCTTTTCCTGAGTCATTACTCCTAAAGTGTTGTGTAACTATAATTTGAGTTGCACTTCCCTAAGTGCATTACTTTGCATTTGTCCACATTAAATATCATCTGAAATTTGCATGCCTAATCTCCACTTATTTTGTGGACATCACATCCAGCAGACACAACTGAGCCTCGGTTTTAGAAAACGCTATGCATGTCATTTTCCGACTGCTTTAATTTTAGCTAACCCAGGCTAAACTTTCTCTTCTTTATTAGGAAAGCAGAACCTCATTTTTATTTTTATGTCTTCAGTAAGCTGCTATCATAGATCGCTGAGAAGTATCCCAGTTCACACGTGTCAGCTGTCTTTATTTACTTGGAACTGTTTCATCTACAGCTGCAACAAAACCCAAAATGTTTACCTAATTAGGTTCCTCATTTCCTTCTCTGCCCATGTCTTCACCATTTTCCGGGGGTTTCCTTTACAGTATCCATGTCGAAACCTTCCAAGGGGAAAAAACAAACAAACCAGAATCTGTGTGTTGACACAAGCAGTCACATCTCATCAAATGCTGACTGGCAGGAACGCAAAACAAGAATTGCTGGTGAAGACTTGTGCTATGTGCAAGATGATCACCCACTCACCTGAACTCCCCACTCACATATTTATCCCGATCTTTAAATACCAGAATAGAGGTTTTATAAATCTTTATGGCTCTGTTCTCTCCATTGGATGTACTGGCGTGATACACATTAGCCTGGAAAAATAAAATATTTAAAAAAATGTAGGTATTCTTAGAGGATGACCACAATATCACCGAATACGTGTGGCAACAGCAATACTCATCCTAGATCAGCTAAAAGTTTTACTGCGGGATCATTAACTTACCAACAAAGTGACATATGACGACCATAGAAAAGCAAAACCTAAATTGTCCACATCGTCAGATGTTCTGCTGGTCACTAAATCTCTGAAAGCCCCACGCAGAACATTTTCTTATTGTCTGCTCTAATGCAGTCTCTCTCAAACGTGGTCACCAACAATTACTGTTGTGGCTGCATAGCCTATGGTTAGAGCAGGGAGCTGAGAACCAGGAAAGCTGAGGTTCAAATCCCGTTCCTCCCATGAAGATCCTTGTGACCTTGGGCAAGTCATGTCACCCTCCACTGCCTCACATCCAAGCTCAGTACCCAGTTTAGAGCACATGCACTTACTAGACCCACCACTTGGTGACTGCATTCTATATCTTCTGGACTTCTGATGAACACCGAATTGGGTCATTTGCCCACTTTGGCAGTTATTACAAATATTAGCTTGGAACTAGATGTGCTTCCTAAGCAGAAGCAGTTGTTTACACACTTTTAAAGAAACAAAATCTCAACCTAGATAGTGCAGGCAATTACTGTTCTGCGTCTAATCTGCCTTTTTTTTTTCTTTTTTTTTTTTTAAAGCAGAACTATAGAAAGCATGGCTTATCAACAGATTCAGCCTTTTTTTGCTTGAGCACATGGTTTCCACCCAGTCTGGCTTCCATCAACTGCACAGTACAGAGGTGGCCCTAAACAGCACTTCTCAATAGCATTTTTATGCAAGCTGACAAGGGGATAGAATTCCTTCTTGTTTTATTGGACTTACAGCTGCATTTGACATAAATGACCATGAATTGTTACTGCAATGGTTGAAAGACGAGACTTTTGGTTATTGTTCTGGCCTAGTTTACATCATTCTTGTCCGATTGTACTCAGCAGATGTACTGGGACTCGCACTGCTCTTCTCTTAAGATGCCTTCTGGTGGTGTTCTGCAAGGTTCGGCTTTTGGATCCCCTTCAGTTTAAGAGATTCAATCCCTATTACAAGAGGCCACTCTGGATCCAGACAAAGAGGAAAACTACCACCCAGTGTCAAATATTCCTTTCCTGGGGAAACTAGTAGAACAGTATGAACTAAACTAAATGAATGGCTAGGAAAGAGAAACTGGATAGACCCTTGTCAGTCTGGATTCAGACAAGTCCACAGAACAGAGAGAGTCTTCATCATTCTGCTGGATGATGAACTCAGATACCCTGTTAAAAGCCAGGCTGGTGCTAGTGCTGCTGGATCTCTCAGCAACATTTGATACTACAGATCACAGTATCATGCTATCATATATTGCTATAATTGAAGTAGGTATAAGTGGCAAGATCCTAACCTGGTTTAACTCCTTTCTATCAGGCAAACAACAATCGATATATTTTGTTGATAACAGTACCTTGTTATTATTCAAGAGTATGCGCCATATTCACTAACTTCACTCTTTTATTGACAAGTAATTCATGTCTTAGTCACTGGTCATTTAATCTATTGCAATGCATGATATCAGGACATTACAACTACTAAACTAAAGCGCTTTCAGATCTTCCAAAACACACTGTGGCAAGATTGCTGCCTGGCAATAAAGTATGATTGCATTACACTGCTTTCGGGTGGAGTTTATGTCTAAATTTAAGATCTTATCATTTTGATGTTTGCAAACTGGTACGCCTATATATATCTTGCAGAAGATCTAATATATTATGAGTCAAGGATAGCCTGGAGATAGCCACAGCAGGCTTTTTGGACACACCTTCTTTGACCTTTGTTCACTTGATTTCTATTTGTCACCTTTTTATTTTTCCCCCTGATTTTACAGGTTCTCATTATCATAATCTAATGAAATCCAATAAACCCTGCCTGCAGGAAGATTCATATGCTTAGGACAGGATTTACAGCAGCAGTTCACACGTATTATTTTTTTGGCCCATCTCTAATACAAATATATGCTGTGCACATATATAGAAACATAACGGATGCATAAAGCATCAGTGGCATGTTATTTACCACTACTGTTCTTTTATTTATTGGGGGGGGGGGTGACAGGGGCTTGAGAACACTTTTTAAGAGTTCCCAATGTTAAATGGTGCCCTTAGAACCTGGATCAATAACTATCAAACCCACATTTCAGAACTTCACACACATAACAAAGCCAAAAAGACTAAAATGATTGGGACATGTGGCAGATGGGATTAACTGCAAGGATATAAAGATTTAATATATGAAAATTGGTTCTTACCTGCTAATTTTCGTTCCTGTAGTACTCGATCAGTCCGTGGGTTGTGTATCCCTACCAGCAGATGGAGGTAGAGAACAAAACTTTGGGCACTGCCATATATGAGCTAGTGCCGCCCTGCAGATTTCCTGAGGAGACAGTAACTGACATTCTGCCCAGGAAGCAGCCTGGGCCCTAGTGAAAAGAGCGCAGACCCAATGGAAATTGGCGCCCGCGAGCTATGTGAGACAAACAAATGGACTCTTTAATCCAATGAGAGATGGAAGCCTTAGACGCCTTGTCCCCCCTTCTCTGGGCCACCAAAAAGAATAAACAAATGATCGTACCTCCGAAAGTCATTAGTAACCTCTAGGTAACGTAGTAAAGTGCGCCGCACGTCCAACAGATGTAGATCTCGGCCTTGGGAGGATTCACGAGACCACTGAGGGAAGCCCAGAAGCTCCACTGTTTGATTAACGTGAAACGCCAAAACCACTTTCGGCACGAAGGATGGAACTGTGCGCAAGGACACCCTATCCTCGGAAATGCGAAGAAAGGGGTCCAGACACGACAAAGCCTGTAACACCTGTAAAGCCTGTAACACCTGTTTTGGTGGCAAATGGCCACCAAAAATACAGTCTTTAAAGTTAAATCTTTCAACGACGCCCTGTGGAGAGGTTCGAAGGGGGGGTCCACAGAGCACCGAAGAACTAGGTTCAAACTCCAATCAGGACATACCGAACAGATGTGAGGCCGCAAGTGTTTAACTCCCTTGAGAAACCTAGCAATGTCTGGATGAACAGCCAGCGAACCGCCCGCAAACTTGCCAAGCAAGGCACCAAGAGCCGCCACTTGAACCTGAAGGGAGTTTAACGCTAACCCCTTCGTGAGGCCCTGCTGCAGAAAATCCAGGACCTGAGGGACATTCACTGCTAACGGGGCTAAGGAGCGCTGCCAACACCATGCCTCAGTTTCCACACTCGCACATAGGCCATAGAAGTGGCTGGGCGTCTCGCCTGCAGGTGCGTAGAAATGACTGGTTCAGAATAGCCCTTCAAGCGTAAACGTCAACTCTCAAAAGCCAAGCCGCGAGAGAGAAGTGATCCTCCCGATCTGAGAATATCGGACCCTGCCGAAGTAGTCACGGTAGATACGCGAGCTGTAATGGTCCCTCGAGAGCCAAGCGAACCAGATCCGCGAACCACAGACGACGCGGCCACTCTGGAGCTACTAGCACCACCCTGCCTGGATGGAGATCTATGCGCCGGAGAAGCCTTCCGATGAGGGGCCAAGGAGGAAAGGCATACAGTAGAATTCCCGTAGGCCAGGGGCACACCAGAATGTCAAGCCTCACTAAGCCCTTCTCTCGTTGACGGCTGAAGAAGCGTTCTGTCTTTGCGTTCGCTCGCATTGCCATCAAATCCAACTGCGAAACGCCCCACTTGGCGCAAATGAGTTTCCAGGCATCGGAGGACAGTTCCCACTCTCCCAGATCGAGCTGCTGCCTGCTGAGAAAATCCACCTGTACGCTCTCCACCCCTGCAACATGAGATGCGGCAAGCCCTTCTAGATGCCTTTCCGCCCAGGCGAATAGAAGATGCGCCTCGAGTGCTACCAGACTTCTTGACCCGCCTTGTCGGTTGATGTAAGCCACCGTCGTCACATTGTCGGAGAACACTCTCACCATTCTGCCCCGAATCCAGGGCAGGAACGTCTGTAGAGCGAGCCGAACCGCCTGCGTCTCGAGTCGATTGATGGACCAGGAGGCCTCCATCGGAGACCAGAGGCCTTGGGCGGACCTGTCCGCACACACTGCTCCCCAACCGGATAGGCTGGCATTAGTGGAGATTTTCAGCCAGTTCGATGTTTCCAAGTCCACCCCCCGCTCCAGACTGACAGGCAATAGCCACCACGACAGGCTGAGCCTGGACTCCGGAAGCAAGGGCATCGGCAGGTGAAATTACTCGGACACCAGACTCCATCTGGATAACAGTGCTCGCTGTAATGGATGGAGGTGAGCAAATGCCCATGGCCCAAGATGGAAGCCATGGACCCCAATACCTGTGGGTTTCTGCCTGCAAATGAGAGAATGGATCTGGTCCCGTAACTTCGTCACCCGGTCCGGTGCCAGAAACACCTTTCTGCTTAAGGTGTCAAACCACGCTCCCAAATAAATCAACTCCTGCGTGGGTTCCAAGTGACTCTTCTGCACATTTATGACCCACCCGAATGACTAAGGTCATCATCACTATGCGCACCAATCTCTCGCAGTTCTCCCGGAACCTTGCGCAAATTAGCCAGTCGTCCAGGTAAGGATGGACCAAAATCCCCTCCTTGTGAAGAAAGGCCGCTACAACCACCATCACCTTGGTGAACGTCCGAGGGGCTGTTGCGAGACCAAAAGGAAGGGATCGAAAATGGAAGTGCTGTCCCAAGACCTTGAAACGCAAAACCCGCTGGTGATCCAGTCGGATGGGGATATGCAGATATGCCTCTGTGAGGTCCAGGGAGGCTAGAAATTCCCCCTTCTGGACAGCCACCATTACTGTCCTCAGGGTTTCCATACGAAAACGAGGGATCCGAAGACAGCGTTTCACCTTCTGAAGAACGAGGATAGGACGAAACACGCCCTCCTTCTTGGGAACCAGAAAGTAAACGGAGTATCTTCCCTGTCCCTGCTGCGTATCCGGAACCATCGCTCGCAGCTCGAGAAGCCGTTGCAGAGTTACCTGGACTGTGTCACGTCTGGCTTGAGAGGCCACGCGGGATTCCACAAAGACCTCCCTCACCGGTCGTGAAATTTCTAGAGCGTAGCCGTTCCTGATTACCTCCAGGACCCAGCGGTCTGAGGTAATCCTTTCCCATTCCGTGTAAAAGTTGGATAATCTGCCACCGACAGCTTCGATGACAGAATGGGGACTTGTGGCTTCAATGTGCGGGTTTACTGGTTCCAGCGCCGAGACTTCCCAAGTCTCTGCCGGTGCGACAACCCACGCAAAAGGGCTGCTGACGTCCTGGAGCCTGTTTGGACGCTGAAGATGCAGAGTATCTACCGGAACGAAAACGGCGATACTTCCGAAAGCGAGACCGAGAGGGAAAAACCTTCTTAGACGGCCTCCTATCTTCCGATAACTTATGGCCCTTAGACTCCCCCAGCAGCTTAACCAGCTGATCAAGTTCCTCCTGAAGAGGAGCTTGCCCTTAAAGGGGAGATTGCAAAGCTGAGACTTGGAGGACAAGTCCACTGCCCAATTCCAAAGCCAGAGGAGGCGACATGCCGACACAACGGACACCATACTCCGTGCCGAGGTCCGCACGAGATCAAATAGCGCATCGGCTACATATGCTATTCCCGCTTCTAATCTGGCTGAACGCAGAGCCTCTCCGCCAGTGGCCCCAGAGCTGGAATTAGAATTTTGCACCCAGCAGAGGCACGCCCTCTGCATGAGGCTAGTGCACACCGCCGCCCGCAAGCTCAAGGCCGCTACTTCAAAGACGCGCTTCAACTGTATCTTCAGCTTGCGATCCTGCGTATCCTTCAAAGCGGCCACTCTCGCAACCGGGATCGTGGTCTTCTTTGTAACTGCAGAAACAGCCGCGTCCACCTTCGGAATTTTTAGGAGATCCAAAACATCTGACGTCAGACGATATAGTTTAGCCATAGCTCTGCCTACTTTCAGGCCAGCATCCGGAGTATCCCACTCGCGGGTAACTAGTTTGCGAACCTTCTTAGGCAAGAGAAAGGCCGAAGTGGGGCCCGCGGATCCCATCAAGGACCGGATTCTCTCCCTCATTGTCTGATTCTTCCTGGGAAACCTTCAGCCCCAGGATATCCAACACCTGAGGGATGAGCAGACGCAGCTCACCCCTCTTAAACAGACGCACCACACTGGGATCGTCACATTCATTAGGCTGGCTGTCGTTGTCCCCATATCCGGGACCGGATCCAGATCAGCTGGACTCATGGCTGAGACTGACTCAGCCCCTGCCCCAGGAGCCAGATCCTGCGGTTCCCGGGGTTCCTCCCCTATACGGGGACACACTGCGGGCCCTAGCTGCGGCTCCAAACTCCGCCCCAGCTTGGCAGGCGGCTCTGACCGGTCCCCCGGTTTCCCCGCCTCTTAAATGCTGTATGCTTCCTTGCCAAAAAGGCTTGGTGCATCGGCAAGATAAATTCAGGGGAAAACCCCTCCTGGTCCCCCTCCCCCGCCTGGGGAATCACCAGGTGCAGAATCAGCAGCCCCAAGGCCGAGATTGGACTCCACCAGGGCCAAAATGGGGAGTGCAGTTTCTTCACCCGAACTGTGACGAGAGGCCTCAGAACCCTCCCCGCGGGAGGGCACTGTCGCTTCCATCGAGCCCTCCATCCCTCAGGCCGCTGCTCAAATCGGGAAAGCCAAAAAAACCCGGAGAAGTGCTATTGTCCCACATACCCCCGGGAGGCTGACGGCGAAAACCACGGGCCCAACGAAAAAGCGTGGCCACACGCGGCCCGAACTGAGGAAGGCCCGAACTGAAAAAAGTCGCGCGCCGAACCGATGCAGGAAAAAAAATCCAAAATGGCGCCCAGGACCCCGACGAGATCCCTAAGCGCGGCGAATGCACTGAAACTGAAGCAGGCACTTACCCACTCCCCCAGGCACACCCCGGAGCCCCAGCAGCGAGGAAAATGACGGCTATGCTCCCCGAATGGCCGCTGAAACATGGCCCCCCCCTGCACAGACTCCTCACCTCAGTCAAGAAGACAGACTTTCCTTTTTATTTGTTTTTTTAAACTTTATGGAGACTCTTCTGTCTGCAGGGGTTGAGGGAGCAGCTGAACCAGATATGAGGGCGAGTAGCCAGGAGCCCCTAGCCTGCCCCCCCTGAGCTGTCACGGGCGAAACCCTGGCAGGGGTATCTAATCCCCTGGATGCCTGGCTTCAACCGAGGGATGGCCCACGAAGGTACCTAACACCTCAGGAAGCAATCGCAGAAGAAAGGAAAAAATTCTAGCTTTCTAAACTGAAAAAATCTACACAAAAAACACTAAGACTGCAGGTGTATCCCTAACCGTCTGCTGGAGTCAGAGAAATACTGAGGGACTGCAGGAGGCACTAGAGTATATATGGCAGTGCCCAACGTTTTGCTCTCTGACTCCATCTGCTGGTAGGGATACACAACCCACTTTTCTGGACTGATCCTGGTACGTACAGGGAACATCTGATAATGAATATTTGAATGGACCCCATACACCCCAAAAGTCAAAAGATCTATTCTTCTGTTTAGATGCACTGATCCAGGTTCTATGGACTTGCAATGTACTTAGGACAGAAGATGTTATTTGTACTGACTATATATGGGATGGGATGGGAGGGAGGGCGGGTGGGTACAGAGTTGAATACTTATGGAAAAATTGATATACTACTCTGTATATATGTTACTACTTGATATTTCTTCAACAAATAGTTTGGGGAAAAAATGGTGCCCTTCTGCATGTGACAAATTTAACACCTGGGGGTAGATATTCAAAAGTTATTTAGAGAGATAACTCAAAAGTTATCCATTTAAATGCAAATGTGGTATTTTCGGCCATGTATCTGGCTAAATTATAGCCAGATAGGTAGTTATCAGTTATAATTTAGATGGATTAAAAAAGGGGTGGGCTCGGGAGGGTCTGAAATATCCGACTAACCTAGCCAAATATCAGGTATATCTGGCTAGGGGTGGCCGGATAACTTTACAAATAACCAGTTATATTCAAAAGAATATAGCCAGTTAAGTAGTGCACAAAATACAAAATTGCGGGCCAGCAGGCCCTACGCAGACCCCCCTTCTCCCTTTCATTTGAGCTTCCAAAGGCTGAACCTGACTTCTCACTCTTCAGATTGGCAGCATGACAAATAACCTTCCACCCCCTGTAACTGAAATAGAAAGTTTGAGACCTGGAGCAAGGCAGCATCCTACTGCGATCCAGGCCCAGCTCATCTGCCTCAGCACATTACTAGGCAGCATAATAGATCCTACCCAAACATTAATAGGTGTACACCTCCATGTTTCCTAAAGCCACCTGTCCCAGCCCTGTATCATTAGTACTCTTACCAAAAGTCATGATACATCCCTGCTAATGCTTAAACTAGAAGACATTTAAACACCAGCCCCACAGTTCTCAGGGCCTTCTATCTTCTATTAACAGAACCATTACCCACCAGGGCATGAAATATCTATCAACAGGGTCATTACATAAATTAATAGAACATGAAAGCTGCCCTTCAGTATCTGAAAATGATGCTCACTTCTTTTCCTGTACTGATACAGCCGTTGATCTCAGATATGACACCTCGGGTTAACATCTTGAACAAGATCATTCGTGTTCTTGGGTCCAGCACCTTGAAGTAAATACAGTACATAGTCAGAAGACATACAACATCTGCTGCTTGAACTCACAATTTCATGAAATTAGAGTCAAAACACACAAGAATGAAGAAATTACTTACCTGATAATTTCGTTTTCCTTGGTGTAGACAGATGAACTCAGGACCAATGGGTATAGTGTACTCCTGATAGCAGATTGGAGACGGAGTCAGATTTCAAAGCTGACGTCACTCTACATATACCCATGAGCATGCTCAGCTCTTCCGTATTCTCTTCAAAAAGCCAGTGTGGATATATGTTGCTTAATACTTGATTACCTTTGATTGACCTTGAACTGGTTCAACTGATTATATATATGTAAGATTTGAAACTGGAGACCGCCAGTGCACTGAAACAATGAACACCGACACCTGGGCAACTGCGGGTGTCTTGGATCAGAGGTAGGCTGTGGCTTACCCTTACTTGCTTAGTCTCGAGATTTCATATCCGAGGTTCTCTATTTCTGGAGCAGCCATGGGCGGGATGCTGAGTCCATTTGTCTACACTAAGGAAAACGAAATTATCAGGCAAGTCATTTCTCCATTTCCTAGCGTGTAGCAAGATGGACTCAGGACCAATGGGATGTACAAAAGCTATTCCCCCATAGGGTGGGAGGCTGCCCGTGGCCCACTTAGTGCTGCCCTTGCATAAGCTGTGTCCTCCCTGGCCTGAACATCCAGGCAGTAGAACCTGGAAAAGGTGTGTAGGAAGGACCATGTCGCCACCAGACAGATCTCGGTTGGCGAAAGCTGCTTGGTTTCAGCCCAGGAGACTGCCTAGGCCCTTGTAGAATGCGCCTTTACCTGTAGAGGTAATGGTTTTCCTGCCTCTATGTATGCTGCATTAATTACTTCATTGATCCAGCGGGCTATGGTCGCCCGCGATGCCGCTTCCCCTTGTTCCTTCCCGCTGTGATGAATGAACAGGCGATCAGTTTTGTGCACAGGTTCCGATCTTTTCAGGTATCTGACTAGGAGTCTGCCGACATTTAGATGGCGAAGGAGGCGGAGTCTTCATAGTTCTTATGTTCATCTGAAGATGGTCTCGAGACGGTTTGGTTCACGTGAAACTGAGAAACCACTTTCGGTAAGACGAAAGAGACCGTGCAAGGTTGTACGGTTCTAGGCGTGAACCTAGGGACGGTTCCCGACAGGATAGTGCCTGAGTTCGGAGATGCAAAGAGCTGAAGCACCAAAGATGCCACCTTCAATGTTAAGAGGCGTGGTGGCAGACCATGAGTTGGTCTACAGGAAGTCCCGCCTAGGTAGAGATTCCATAGAGGTGCCGACCACTTTAGGGGTGGTCTGAGTTGTTTAACCCCCTTTCCGGGAGTGGGACACATCTGGATGGGTTGCTAGTCTAATGCAGTCTACTTCGGCAGTGAAGCCAGTCAGTGTGGCAAGTTGGAGCTTGAGGGAGTTGAGTGCCAACCCCTCTTTCATACAGTCCTTCAGGAACTCCAGGATCATGGATTACTGGTTGTCCGCGAGAGAATCCCGTGGTTCTTACACAGGCTTCGGATACTCTCCAGATCCGTGTGTAAGACAGGGATGTGGAGACCTTGCACGCTGGAAGCAGAGTGTTCATCACGGCCTTGTGTAACTGCGATTCTTCAGGCTGGGCCTCTCAAGGGTCAGGCCGTAAGAGAGAATAGAGATGGACCAACGTGGAGGATCGGGCCCTGCCGGATGAGATCCCTGTGTGGAGGTAGGCATAGAGGGTTCCCCGCAAGTAGTCTTCACATGTCTGCGTACCATGGCCGTCTTGGTCAATCAGTCTCCTGTGGTGCTCTGTCTTGCGGATGACTCTGCCCAGTGGTGGCCATGGGAAAGCATGCAATAGGTCTTCCTGTGACCAGGTTTAGACGAGAGCATAGAGTCCCTAGGGTTGTGGTTCTTGTCTGTGACTGAAGAACCTGGGAACTCAGGCATTGAGCCGGGTTGCCAGAAGATCCAAAGCTGGGAGGCCCCAGCTATTTACTATGTTGGAGGGCTGTGGTCGACAGCGTCCATTCCGCCGGGTCTAGGCTCTCTCTGCTGGAATAGTCTGCTGAGACATATTTTCCCGCAAATTGGGAGGGCAAGATCCCTCGTAGGTTTATCTCTGGCCTTGTCATGAAAGGGTCTATCTCCATAGACACCTGCCGGCTCTTGGTTCCTCCCTGGCGGTTGATGTAAGCCACTGTTGTCTCGCTATCCGACATTATTCTGATTGACTCGCCCCGGAGTCTGAGGCTGAATCGCAGGCATGCTAGCCTGACTGTCCAAGCTTCCAGGTGGATTATGTTCCATTTCACCTTTTCTTGTTCCCTTGTCCCTGGACTGTCAGTTCCTGAGAGTGGATTCCCCACCCTCACAGGCTCACATGATCCGGTTCGGTGGGGATAGGCTTACTCCTCTGCTTAGGTGGACTTCCTGTAGTCACCATTGGGGTTGAGCCTGGACCTCTGCTCGTAGTTGGAGGTGAATTGGGTAGTCCTGGGACAGTGGATTCCAACTGGACAGAAGGGAGTGCTGGAGCAGTCGTGTGTGGGCACTTGCTCATGGAAAGACCTCCGGGGTTGATGCCATGAGGCCACAGTTTTGAAGGTAGTCCCATACCTTGAGGCATGCATTGGTTACAATTGTCATGATTGTTATTTCATTTTTCTTCTCCTCGGGGAAGGAAGACTGTTCTGTTTGAGGTTCACAACCCATCGAAGCTCCTGCAGTAGGCTCTTGACTCTGCTGGTTGCCTGTCTGCTCTCCTCTGAAAATTTTGCCCTGATCAGCCCGCCATCCAGGAGAAGATGTACCAGGATCCCCTTCTTCTTCAGTGCTTCCGCCACGACCACCATGATTTGGTGAAGTTCCTAGGCCCAAGGGAAGCGCCTGGGACTGGTAATGGTGACCTGATGAACTGAGATGTGAAGATAGGCTTCGGAAAGGTCTCTCCCGGTTGTACTGCCATTCTAATAGAATGCAGGGTTTCTTTGCGGAAATGTGGCATCCATAGATGACGGCTGACATTCTAGAGATCCAAGATGGGTCGGAATGACCCTTCCCTTCTTGGAAATGATAAACTAGATGGAATAGCACCCAGTAGTTTGCTGGGGCATGGGCACCGGAGTTATTGCCTTCAGACTGAGTAGTCTTGTTAATGTGGTTTCTACTGCCAGTCTCTTGAGTGGGAGTAGCCAGGTGATCTTATAACTTTGTCTCGATGGATGCAGCAGAATTCCAGAGAGTACCCCTCTCGAATGATATTTAGGACCCATTTGTTCGACGTTATATCGACCCATCTTTGGTAGAAAAGAGCAAGTCGACCCCCTATGGCTTCTTCCTGTGGATGGGCCGGTCTCTTCTCATGTGGGGTACGGCTGGAGCCTGTCCCCCGGTCCTGCTCCCCTCTTGGTGTGTCTGCTCTGGGAGGACAGGTTCCTTCCGGAGGGGCAAAGTACCTGGGACTGTGTTCCTGTAGGGTCTAAAGCGCTGCAAACTTCTGCCCTAGGTCCTTCTGAGGGAGGAACGCTGGGGTCTTTTACCTCTATCTTCCGTTAGTCGGGGCACTGGAGATTCGCCCCATTTGCTGGCTAACTTCTCCAAAACGCTCCCAAACAAGAGAGATACTTTAAGGGGAATCTCGTGAGATTTGCTTTAGATGTCATGTCCGCATACCGATTTCGTAGCCATAGTTGTCTTCTGGCTGCTACTACCGAGGCAATGCCGCAGGATGGATGCCACAGATTCCATCGTATTTCCAGCCGAATTTGCGTCTCTCGAGAGGAGTAATCAGGCACGTGCTACCAGTGCGCAGCAGCAAGCAATTTGCAGTGTCATTGCTATTGCGAAGGCCTGCTTAAGGATGGAATCCAATAGTCTGTCCTTCAGAGCCGATCCTCCCTCAACGGGAATCGTTGCTTGCTTTGAGACTGCACAGGCCATAGTGTCCACTTTCGAGATCGCAGGCGTTCCTTGGCTACAGGTTCCAGGGTATAGGGCTTCCAAGGGTCGTGTCCCCCCCCCCCCCCCCCCTTGAAGTTGGCCTCCGGGGCATTCCATTCCAGGTCAATCAGTTCCTGGATGGCTTCCAACATAGGTCAGTAGCATGTAGCCTTACGAGAGGGCACCAAGATAAAGTTCCTCTTTGGTTCCGCCATAGGTTCAGTGCCCAGAATGCCCCACGTCTTTGGAGTCTGAGAATCAAGGGCTGGTAATTCGTTCTTGTGGAAGAAGTGAAGCATGGTTCCATCCCTGGAGGAATTTCTCCTTCTTCCAGGGAGTCACTCACCTCACTGAGGTGTCTGGGCCCCTAATAGGGAAATTCTTGGTTAGGTGAGGCCTGTCTTGAGGCATCCGAATAGTGCCGGGAGGATCTTGTGCTCCCGGCCTGGGTTGAGCCTGCTGCGCAGTGGAGGCTGTTCGCAGCCCTTTGAAGAATTCCACCTAAGAGGAGATCCCTGGGTCTACGTTGATCCCAGGGGAGGGGTGGAGTTATGCCCCAGAGGTGGGCCTCCTATGGGGAGGCTATGCTGAGATACGTAGGTATGGGGATCAATCCTCAGTAGTTTCGGACCCCTCTGACAGTGGGGGTCCGTTCCCCCTGGGTTCTTCACACCGCAGGCATAGGCAGGACTTCAATTCAGTCTGCGCGGCTCTTATGTGGCAGGCTGTGCAAAGAGAGGGCCTTCTAGACACCGGTGCCATTGAATCTATGTCTAGGCGCTCAAGTTTCACTGCGTATGAGAATTTGTATGCGGCCGCAGTTGTGCGTAGCCGCGCACAAAGAGTATTTGTGCGCGGCCATAGTTATGCGCCTAGCTCAGAAGTGAGCTTGGCTCCAAGTTGTGTGCGCCGCTGCGCGCACAGCTATGCACGCGACTCTATGGGGTGCACACAAGTTATACGCATAGACCACCGGAAGACGACAACCACTGCATGCAAGATGGTGCCCCCATTAAGGGTCTCCACTTGTGTGGACCCTTGGACCGGATCGGGGTCTAGCCTAACCAAGGCTGCTCGACTCGATCGAATTCCCTTTTTTTTTTTTAAATTCTTTATTTATATTATTTTCATTTCACATATACAGGAAAAACAAAAGCACTTCAGATCTATTAAAATATATCAATGGAGTTGGTACGGCGATCTGAGTTCTGGAGACTGGAGACCTTAAATAAAATTTCCTTCTTACCTGGTCTCATCGCTTACCGCTTGTATATCGGACGGTCTCCAGCTGCAGGGATAGAGGGTTTTACCTTCACCGCCGCGCTCGGATGCACACCCGCTGCTTTTCAGCCACTCTGGGGGCTAAGTCCACGCCGGGACCAAGGCACACCTCTGAGGGATATCGGACATCACCTCAGGCATTCTCAACCGGGGGAGGGACCCTTAGGTTTCACTACAGGAGAGCGTGGCTCGATCTTCTTAAAGGTACATTTCTTTCTTTTTGCTGTAATTGTTAACACTATTCTAGTGTGGAATAGTGTCTGCATCTGCTATGGGAGACAGAGAAATACTGAAGAGCTAAGCATGCTCACGGGTATAGGTAGGCTGACGTCAGCTTTGAAATCTGACTCCGTCTCCCATCTGCTATCAGAAGTACACTATACCCATTGGTCCTGAGTCCATCTGGCTACATGCTAGAAAAATGGTAGTTATTGCTTCTACATCACATGCTCATCTCAGATTTGAGGATTTTCATGATACAGACAGTTCTTTTAATTAACAGCTCATTTCTGGTGTATGATCATCGTCTCAGAGGTATTTCTTGGAAGCACCTCTGCTTACTTGGATTTCTATCGCTCTGTCAGTAAATCCCACTGCTGAGGTGATGGTCTTGTAATGCGAGAAGGATTCCTTTATAAAATACTTGTGCATAAGGGGAAGCCTCTGAACTGCATTAATTATAGCATATAATTAAAATCATGGACTGCCTATCGCTCTTAAGGATATGTCACAGTATGGGGGCTTATCCGCATGCCTTCTGGCTCTGTCTTCAGTTATTTAGGACAGCCCTAAAAAAATTTTTTGAGCTCAAACTGCAGAAGCAGAGCATCAAGTTAAAACTAGACCCTGTATTGGAAAATCAATGGTACAAATACAGCTCTTGAAATGTCTTACTGGCACTCACAATGTGGTAATGCCAGATCCTTAGCACATCATAGAACCAGAGTTTAAAAAAAAAAAAAAAATCTAATGTACACCATTTGTCCTCTGTGTATCATACTGGGAACCACAGGACATAGGTCAAATTCTGGCAAATACTCTCAGAAATGTTGGTCCAGTTATACACTACCATCACTTCCAGCATCACTCTACCAATAAGAAATTTGATAAATGCATCATGCAAGTACCTCAGAATGTGAGGTCAGCACCCAATAAATAAATCTTGATTAAAAACATCTTAAATCGCCTATGCGCCAGGCACTAGCCAATGTACAAAATTAAAACATTCATAATAATTCAAATAAAACAAAGACATTAACAACTAAGACAAAATAAAGTAAACCTACAATGACCTCTCATAATTATCCTTGCAATGGAGTACTCCTCACATAATATCTTAAAGATAGCTGACTAAAGGCAATGAGCTGACGACAACTAGCAGCAACAAAGCTTGCTTAAACAGAGAAGTCTTCAGCATGGTTTTAAATGTTTTAAAACAATCCAGTTGCCTAATCTCTTTGGGTAATGAATTCCAAAAAGTGAAGGCTACAATAAAATAAGTGCTGTCATGTGTCACAGTCACGCGAGCCTGTTGAGCCAAAGGGACGTCAAAAAGGTGTCTTTTGAGATTTCAATGCACAAGTTGGGCAATAAAGATGTACAAGTTCATTAGCCCACTAGAGACTTGCTGGAACTGATTAGTTTGAAAGTCAACATGGCTGTTTTGTACTGGACTTGTACGACAGGAAGCCAGTGTAGATCGATCAATACAGGCGAGATATGATCTCGATGGCTCTTGCCTGCTACGAATTGAGCAGTAACGTTTTGCAGTAGCTGAATAGGTCTCAATGTCAAAGCTGGAAGACCCAGACAAACAATATTACTATAGTCAGAGGTAATATTGATGCCTGGATAACCGTTCAAAAATCAGCGCTCTCTAACAGTTTGGATAACTAGCTATAGCAGGAACACATTAACTTGTTAAAAAAGTTTTCCTCTGTTTTGTGACACAACCTGTTCTTCTTGCTTATTATAGTTTCATGCGGATTGTATGTTTCATCACAGAATTTTCTCACCTCCAACTCTGATTCTAAATATCACATTGGCTCTCTGTGAAAAGTACTAAGGGGCCAATGTAACAAGTTGCAGTAGACCTATTGTGGGTTTGTGTGCATATTATGCGTGTATGTAATAATGCCGTTAGCACATAAAAACACACGCATAAGCCTCCTCAAAAAACTGTGGCTGGTTTGACGCAATTCCATGCTACTGCCATGCAAAGGAGGCAATTAACTATTCAAGGGCAATGCAGAGAGCTGTGCTGGTGTTAGTGCACATTTTTTAAGCGGGATTTTTAGCGTATGGGTCAGGGCAAGAGTTAAGCGTAAGCACCTGTGTGGAGTTCGAAAAATTAATCGGCAGAAGCCAGAAGACAGGTCAGAGAGGGAACAGGCACATGTCAGAAATGCTGAACGCTTTTGTAGCCTCTTCCCAATCTCTGCTGAATTTCCCCCGCTCACTGGCATCCGCCATTATAGCTCCCATGCGGTCAGTGATGGATCATGAAGGAGTACCATATCGCTCTAACCACCTTCATCCCACTCCTGGACCACTTTCTCACTACTCTCTTAAAAGGTTTTCAACCAAGAATCAAGCACAGATCACCACACTGATGTGGGTTTATGTACGGTTTATTGCATAGGGCCTTCAGCGCATGTTGTAGAGTGCATATTTGCGTGGATATTTGTTTTGCACGGATTTTCTGCGTGTATCTCTTTTGCATGCCATCCCTTTATTACATCCCATGGAAGTGCTTGCTTTTGCCGTGTTCGCTAAAAAAAAATAATAAATTATATATATATATATATATATACACTGAAAAATAGCAACAATTTCACAGTGGGTCTTATTACATTGGCCCCAACAGAGCTGGACCAAACTGAACACAGCAGAAATCAAAGGAATGCAACAGAAATACTACTTTGCTTTCATGCCATACAAGTTCAGAAATCTTCTAATAACGTACCTGCTCCACAGTAGCCCGGTCAGACTTATCTTTAATACGATACCTAACGGAAGAAGAACAACATGCATTAGGGTTACACATTGGCATCAATGCTACAAAGAGATCAATCTCTCCATGCTCGAAAGCCATTTAAATGCAAGCCAGAAGTTTGAAATGGAAGTCAGAGATGAACTTAAGCCTCCCAAAACAAAAATATGAATTTACTTGCCCCCCACCCCCAAGTGAAATCAGACTGTGCAGGAAATCTAAACAGTCCAATATTGGAACAAACAGATTCTCAGAGCTTAAGTCTCAGCCACAGCTGGGTGGGGAGAAAGATGGCAATTATGGACCTAGGAAACTAACTAGTCTGCCCAAAATGGGCCACGGAGGAAAGGCACACAACAGCTTGTCCTCCAGCCAGACCTGCATGAATTGATACCCAAGAACTTCAGATCTCTCCTGTGACTAAAGAATTGAGGAACCTTTACAATGCGAGAAGTCAGCAACAGGTCTAGGAATGAAAGGCCCCAGCGATCCACTATCAGTTGAAATGCTCATCCGACAATATCCATTCTCCTGGGTCCATATGCTCCCTGCTGAGAGTCTGCTCTTACATTGACCTTTTCCTGCAATGTGAGAGGCTGAGAGCTCCTGGAGATGCTCGTCCTCCCATTCCATAAGTTGGTCTATTTCCTGCGATACTTGCTGGCTCTTGGTTCCTCCCTGACAACTGATGTAAGTCACCATCATTGTGTTCTCCGACATTACTCGGACCGCTCGACCCTGCAGTCTGCCACTGAACTGCAAACAAGCCAACCGGACTGCCTGGGCTTCCAGGCGATTGATGCTCCAGAGAAACTCTGTGTTCCAGCGTCCTTGCGCCATTAGTTCCCTGACAGTGAGCTCCCCAACCCTGGAGACTTGCATCTTGTCGTGAGTACCAACCAGTCCAGCAATGTCAGGGAGATCACCTTGCGGGTCACCAGGTGGTTTTCTTCCAGAAACTTGGATCAAATCAGCCAGTCATCCAAATACAGGTGTATTAAATATTCCATTCTCTCTCAACTCTGCCGCCGCCACCACCACCACCATAACCTTGGAAAAAGTTCTGGGAGTGGTGGCCAAACCAAAAGGCAGCACCTGAAACCGATAATGGCGCCCCAACACAGTGAAACGCAGAAGACTGTGATCCAATAGGATAGGAATATGGAGGTATGCCTCAGAGATCCAAGGAGGTCAGAAATTCCCCCAACTGCACGGCCATCACCACTGAGCACAATGTTTCCATGCAAAAATGAGTCACCCGCAAATGACGGTTGACTCCTTTGAGATCCAGGATGGGACGAATGGAGCCCTCCTTCTTGGGCACAACGAAATAAATGGAATATCACCCCGTATTTTCTTGAGCATAGATACTGGAACTACAGCCCTCAGACTGAGGAGGTTTGACAGTATAGACTCCACTGCCTGATTCTTCTGCAGGGAGTGGCAGGGAGACACCTTGAACATGCCCCAAGGTACACTGCGAAACTCCAGCACATATCCTTCTCGTATCACCTCCAGGACCACTGATCTGGTGTGATCTTGATCCACTTCTGATAAAAGAGAGAGAGAGAGGCATCCCCCTAGCTCCTGTTCCCAAGGGTGGGTCAGCAAACCTTCATTGTGAGCCTTTTGCTGGCTGGGACGAAAGGACTGAGACCTGCTGGAAGGCAGAGTACTCTGAAAGGTCGTCCCTCTATAGGGATGAAACCGCTTGGAACCCCTGAGACTACCCCTGATACCAAAGGGGCACGGCAACTGCTTCTTATCCTCTGGAAACTGAGGACCCGGTGATTCGCCCCACTTACTAGCCAGTTTCACCAACTTGCTCCCAAACAAGAGTGAACTTTTAAAAGGCAATTTTGTAAGATTAGCTTTGGAAGTCACGTCGACCGACCAATTTCATAACCATAACTGACGCCTAGCCGCTATTACCGAAGCCACTCCTCTGGCCGAGGTACAGACCAAATCGCAGCCTGCATCTGCTAAAAAGGCGGCTGGTTCCATAACTGCTCTGAAATTCACACCAGAATCATCATCCTCCTGGGAGAGAAGCAAACAAGAACAAGCCACTAACGAACAGGAAGTTATCTGCAATATCACTGCCACTGCTTCAAATGCTTGCTTAAGGGTGGCCTCAATCCTCCTTTCATGCACATTCTTCAAGGCCGCTCCTCTCTCCATGGGGAAAGTCGTCCACTTAGAGAGACGGCATAAACAAAAGCATCCACTTTCAGAAAAAGTAGACGCACTCTCACCACTAAATCCAGGGGCTACAGGCCTTCCAAGGTTTAACCCCCCTTTGAAATTTTCCTCCAGGGTGTTCCATTCAAGATCAATCAATTCTTGAATGGCTTCCATAACAGGGAAAAAAACAAGAGGCTTTATGCAAGGAAACCTAAATGTGATTTTTCTTTGGCTCAGACATGGAATCTGCCCCAGGTACTCTCAGCATCTTCAAAGTCTGGGAAATCATGGCCGGCAGTTCATCTCTATGAAAGAACCACAACATAGTCCTATACGGTTCCAGTCCCAGAAGAATTTAGCCATCCTCCAGAGAGTCAGGATCTGCCTCATCATCAGTACCATCCGGATTCCTGTCAGGAATACCGGCAGCTAACCAGGAGTACTTCGGTGCTTAAAATGTAGTACTAGAAGAGGGAGAGGCCACTGCCTGAGGATCTGACCTGACAGGATTGGACGGGGCTGAGGACTGCTTCTGAAGAAAGACTTGCAATCCTTGAAAACATTCTACCCAAGAAAAGGCAGAAGGATCCATGCCACAACTAGGGGCGTGCATTCGTTTTGAACGAATGCGCATTCCGCAACGTATAGGTCCCTATTTGTTGCATTCGTGGGTCCGCGAAATGCATGGGGAACCCCCACGAATGCAACGTATCATTACCGAATTTTTCCCCGTCTTAAGGAGTGAATTTAAACAAAACTAACTAAAACCCCCAACCTCCTGACCCCCCAAAGACTTGCCAAAAGTCCCTGGTGGTCCAGCGGGGGTCCTAGAGCGATCTCCTGCACTTGCGCCGTTGGCAGCCGGTATTCAAAATGGCGCAGATAGCCTTTGCCCTTACTATGTCACAGGGGCTACCGGTGCCATTGGTCGGCCCCTGTCACATGTAGTTCCCCCTAGTCCTGTTATCTGAAAGAGTAAATAATCAATTCAGTTATTTACTCTTTCAGATAACAGAAAGACTAAGGGGCACTCCATGAAGTTAGCATGTGGCACATTTAAAACTAAATCGGAGAAAGTTCTTGGAGGAGAAGTCCATTACCTGCTATTAATTAAGTTGACTTAGAGAATAACCACCACTATTACTAGCAACGGTAACATGGAATGGACTTAGTTTTTGGGTACTTGCCAGGTTCTTATGGCCTGGATTGGCCACTGTTGGAAACAGGATGCTGGGCTTGATGGACCCTTGGTCTGACCCTGTATTGCATGTTTTTATGTTCTACATTTACCTGTTCTAGTCCACTCATTTTATTGACATCTATCATATTCCTCCCCCCCCCCCCCCCCCCCAGCCATCTCTTCTCCAAGCTGAAGAGCCCTAACCTCTTTAGCCTTTCCTCACAGGGGAGCCAATCCATCCCCCTTTATCATTTTGGGCATTTTTCTCTGTACCTTCTCCAGTGCAATTATATCTTTTTTGAGATGAGATGACCAAAATTGTACACAGTATTCAAGGTGCAGTCTCACCATGGAGCGATACGGAGGCATTATGACATTCTCTGCTTTATTCACCATTCCCTTCCTAATAATTCCCAACATTCTATTTGCTTTTTTGACCGCTGCAGTACACTGAGCTGATGATTTCAATGTATTATTCAATATGATGCCTAGATCATTTTCCTGGGTAGTAGCTTCTAATATGGACCCCAACGTCGTGTAACTTCAGCATGGGTTATTTTTCCCTTGCACTTGTCCACATTAAATTTCATCTGCCATTTGGACTTCCAATCTTCCACTCTCACAAGGCCCTCCTGTAATTTATCACTATCTTCATGTGATTTACAACTCTGAATAATTTTGTGTTATCTGCACATTTGATCACCTCACTCATCGTATCCCTTTCTAGATCATTTAAAAATATATTAAAAAGCACTGGTCTAAGTACAGATCCCTGAGGCACTCCACTGTTTACCTTTATCCACTGAGAAAAACAGACCATTAAGCCTACTCTCTGCTCCCTGTCTTTATCCAATTTGCAATCCACAAAAAGGTCATTGCGTTCTATCCCATGACTTTTTAGTTTTCTTAAAAGCCTGTCATGATGGACTTTGTCAAACGTTTTCTGAAAATCCAAATACACCACATCTACGGTTTCACCTTTATCCACATGTTTATTAATCCCTTTAAAAAAATGGAGCAGATTTGTGAGGGATGACTTCCCTTGGGTAAATCCATGCTACGTTCCATTAAACGACGTCTTTCTATATGCTCTGTGATTTTCCTCTTTAGAATAGCTTCCACGATTTTTCCCCTATGCTGAAGTCAGGCTCACTGGTCTATAGTTTTCTGGATCACCCATGGAGCCCCTTTTAAATATTGGGGTTACATTGGCCACCCTCCAGTCTTCGGGTACACTTTTTTTTTTTTACACTCAGAACACAACCAGTTACAGCATCAGCATGGAAACTCACAACTTTACAGAAATTGAAATAAAAGTGCAGTTAAAGCTTGAGATCCAGCTTTGGATTGGAATTGACCAGAATATTATTTAATGGGAAGGTTTATGACAGCATCATAAATAAATCACAGCACAGGCTGGTAAATCTCACTCACTAAAATCTTGTCTACCTCATTCCCAAAGAGCAAGGGAAGAAGAAGAAAAAAAAACCCAAAAAAACAAAAAAGTTACCCCAAAAGCACTGCCCCTTCAGTTTTGCTTTTTACTGCAGTCTCTTTAACATTGTCTATATTTCACACGCTACTAGACAGGTAGCCCAACATCCCCAAACTCTGGGAACAACTATCAACCTTGCAGGAACAAGGGGCAAAAAAATGGAGAGCACATGCAGTAACATGAGAAGTGGAAACCTTGAAGCCAAGAAACATGCATATTCATAGTTTGAGCCAGTTGGCTCCTAAAATTAAGTTAAATTAAAAAAAAGAAAAACACACCACTGTACTTACATATCTGCTTCTTTTTGTCTGGATTTTTCAGTTACTTTATTCATAACAGAGTCAGCAATATTTAATTTATCTAAAAAATAAGAAGGAACTAAAGTAAGTTGTGTATGTAAGCAAACTAGTAGATTGTTTAAATTATTCTATTTTTATGATTTTAATTATATTTTGTCAATTTATTTTTACTTGTATTTTCTTTTAAAAACTGAATTTTATGAATTATTAGAATTTTATTTTAGGTGAGAATCTCATGTTTTATTTTTTTATACTTTAATATCTGTAATATGTTTTTTTAATTTGATGATGTATGTTTTTCTGCTCATCGCTCAGGCCTTCATTGTGTTGAGCGATCAAGAAATTTTAATAAATGTAAATGTAAATTGTTTCCTGCAATTCTTCCATCAATCAGCAACAATAAAACATTAACTGCTGGTGTCCTTAACAGTAGGAAGTGTGCGAGTAACAGCATACAAAACTTGTAGTAAGGAGAATGTCATCTGCAAGCTGACCTAAATCCCAACCGTTTCTGTTCCAATGACTTATAAAGTGCTGTCAACCTATATTACATCCAAAAAATGGCTTACTCATGAACTGCCAATTAATTAAATGAAACTGAACTTAACCCCTACTCACTTTTCAGACATCATTTGGTCCCTTCCTGCCCAAGGGCTGGTACCCAGGAAAAATAGTGAACACAGCTCCAACTTAATAGCCTACACCAGGGGCAGGCAACTGCAGTCCTGCAGGGCCACAAACAGGTTTGGTTTCCAGGACATCCACTGTGAATACGCATGAGATATTTGCATACAACAGAAGCAGTGCACGAAAATATACCTTGTGCACGTTCCTTGTGGAGTTCCTTGAAAACCAGATCCATCTGGGTACTTGCCAGGTTCTTATGGCCTGGATTGGCCTCTGTTGGAAACAGGATGCTGGGCTTGATGGACCCTTGGTCCGATATCCAGTATGGCATGTTCTTGATGGACCCTTGGTCTGACCCAGTATGGCATGTTCTTATGTTCCAGGACCAGAGCTGCCTAGAGCTTAAGATATGCCCTGCCTTTCAGCAGACAAATTCAAGTATATAAATTCAGACAAAAGAACACATCACATGATATATATCTGAATCTTGGTCCTCTGCATGAGCTATGAAATCTTCATCTACATATAAGTAAGACTATCTTAGTAGTACAGGAGCAGGCATACAAGTCATGTGCAAAACAATATGCAACAGCAGTTTCTTTTTCTCAATTCATGTTGTATGGGTTCTATAGACTTGAAAAGTGATGTCTTTTTACCATAGGAGAAATTTTCAGTAGGGCACCTAATTGATACTCTTTAGACCTAGTTTCTAACCCACGTAGATCCAGATGATATTCAAACACAAGGGATATGCGTACACTGCATTTCAATATTGGCTTGTTATAAGCTAAAATTACAAGCATCCACTATATATGTGCAGTTTTGAAGCTTTAATGTACATGCGGACTTTTCTCTTCCAAGTTAAACCCCAGGAATATTTTTTTTTTATAATACGGGAGGCTAAAAAAGTATGCACTTCGTGACCTGCAGGTTCATTCTGAACACGCTAAAAAAAAAAAAAAAAAAAATTCATCTTTAACATTCATCAACTTAAATCTTTTAAACCATTTAAACTTCTTTCTTCCTTGTTTCTAATGTACTAAACAAGCACTTTGGGGAGAGATTAAGCAAGAATATAAGAAGAAAAAGAGAAAAAAAAATATTTATCATTCCCTAAAGGGCTTAATTATAAGGGTTTACCGGGCTTATACATATTCCCAATTTCTTAGGACTGGGGATGTACTTCCTTCTTTTGACTGCGATATTCCTCTAAGAATTTCTCCAGATGTTCTGGTTCGTAGTAAATATATTTTTTACCTTCTACATACATCACTACTTTACATGGGAATCTTACAGCAATGTTAATTCCAAATGTTCTCGCCTGATTAGCTAATATCAAGAATTTTTTCCTACGCAGCTGAGTTTCCCTGGCAACATCAGGGTATACCCATATCTTTTGGCCTAAGTACAGGGAGGACCTCTTTTCCAAAAAATTTTTTAATACATTTTCCCTTTCTGATGATTGGGAAAATTTTACCAACAGGGTACCCCTCCTTTCCACTTGAGCACTAAAAGACTCCTCTATCAATGCTGTAACATTCAAAGTTGTTTCTACCTGATCTGTAGTTGCCTCAGAATCTTTCCAATTAATAAAGTATGCACTTATTATTTTTGGAATTTTTTCAGAAGAGTATAACAAAATCTCCTGTAAATAGTTTTTCAACTGCTCTTTTGGGGAGGTCATCCTACACTTAGGAAAATTTACTATTCGCAAGTTTACTTGTCGAATACTATTTTCTATCATTTCTACTTTTTTAGAGAGGATTGTTTCACCTTGTATAATAGTTGCCTGGGTCTGTTAAAGATGAATTTCTTGTTGGTATAATCGATTTATTGTAATGTAAATTTGAAATTTAGAAATAAATAATGGAAAAAAAAAAAAAAAAAAAGGAAATGGATGGCAGTTTGACTGAGTTACATGCAGATATTTAAACATTTTTACAGAAGTAGTTAAGACCCCTGCAGATGTTCCAGGGTCCTTAGGTCTCAACAAGCCATTGAGCATTTTTAGGCTTCTGCTCAACTAATTAGCAAAATTTAGATTTATCATACTCGCAGCTGGCACCAAATATCAGTTCAGATTCCACTTCTTAATATATTTCAGGCCTTCTTCTATGTGAACAGACAAGATAATCACTATGCCTATAAGCCGAAAACTTTAGAAGCAGCATATTACAAGGAGCGTGGCCAGCTCAACCTGAACACACACAGTCTGTATGATTGTGCTAGGGTGTCAAACCATCTTTGTACAGACATACAAAGGTTGTCACTTTCCACCATAATTGCTTCCAATCAGTAGCTATAAAAGCATGGATACTCAAACAGGCCGCACTTTCACATAAATAAGTATTTAGTTGTCTTCTGCTCTACAAGCAGTGTCCCATTCTCATGAGAGAATGAATAAAACTGAGGCAAAGGTGCAAGATACAGCTGTGTGTCAAGCGATGAGCCCCTCTGCTTGAATTTGTATCCATCTGCTGAGGACTTCGATATATCTCACGACCTATTCTAGGCTACTATGAGGAACATCCAAGAATATGCACTATTTGTGTAAAAAAAAAGTTAGAGAATTACCTCTAATAGTAACAAATGTTTAGTTTCATTAATATAAAATCTATTTCCTCAAACTCATCAATAAATGTTTCTAGTCCTGTAACATGAATGATAAATACATTAATTTACTCACCTAGATTTATTTTATTCTCAAACTTTCTTAAGGCTTTGTCCGAAGGAGTGAATACCTTGGCTGTGTTATTGCCATGCACTTGTCTGTTCGCCTAAAAGAAAAAAAAAAAAAAAAAGATTAATTTATCTTCAGTTTCCTATTCCAAGAATTTGCTAGCTGTAGAAAAGCTATTTTTATTGGCATAAAATCTTCAGAATATATTCCTGAGATGCTAAATCACCTGTTTCCTTAACTGGCCCCTGTAGGATCCAATAAGATCCTATCAGAGAGGATAAGGTTCTGATTAGGGCCTAGAGAACTGCAGACAAAAGAGTCACATTCCTAGACATTTTGTCCATCAGAATGTGGTTTTTGTTGTTGCATAAACTGCTAACCACCCAGTAGTTCCAGAGCTTTTCATCTTAGGGACCAACTGAGACAAGACAAAAATACAGGTGGCAAGTAGCCTACTGATTATAGAGCAGCGGGCTGAGAACAGGTAAGCCAGGGTTCAAAATCCCGATGCTCCTTGTGACCTTGGGCAAACGACTTTGCCCTCCATCGCCTCAGATACAACTTGGATTGTAAGCCGTCTCAGACATAAACCTACCTACAGAACCTGATTGTAACCAGAGTACAGGTTTGGAAAGGTGCGTTATCTGAAATTGAACCATTTTTATGTACCATACCCTGTACCAGTTTCTTTACGTTTTGTATATTTTTATAAACTGCTAACTTCTCAGAATTTCAAATGAAACTGCAAGCAGAGATGAAGACTATTGTCCTCAAGATCCATGCAAGATGACTTAGTTTCTGCACGCTACCTGCAGGTTACTTTCACGGGATGCGGCATAACGCTTGGTGAGGTTTCCACTTATGTTGCCCCAATCCCAGTCCTCCCCGTTTTCTTCCTGTTCCTCTTCTTCATCGTAACTTTCAGCATCAATTTCTAGAGCAGAACTTAAGTGTGATTCTGTTACGGCTGGATCCTCCTCCTTTGCTGTCACCACTTCTTGTGCATGTTCACTGAAAGAAAACAAATCTCAGCTCTACATTAAAAAAAAAAAAAAAAACCACACACATACAAGATGAAATGTAATCTTACTTGATATTTTCCCTTCCTTGAGTCCTGCTAGACCAGTCCTTACTCATGGATGTTTCCTCCTCTACAGCTGCTAGAGACAGAGGACACTGTAGAGATTACTTACCTGGTAATCTCGTTTTCCTTAGTGTATGCAGATGGACTCAAAACAAGTGGGTATAGTGTGCTCGTGCTAGCAGTTGGAGACGGATCTGACATCAGCACGGGTACATATACCCCCACAGGAAGTGAAGCAATTCAGTAATCTTCCTTGCAAAAGCTGTATGAGCTATATAAGTGTAGCTGTCCGATCAATTAATAAACAGGATTACCCTGACCGATTGATAGTAGCTGGAGACCGCCAGTATTCTTCAACCGGAAGGCGTCGACACCCGGCAGGGCGGAGGCCCTACATAAGTAAAAAACAGGGTTTACCGTGCATCGGCAAATCCCCATGTATACCGGCAGCCGGGTGGGATGCTGAGTCCATCTGCATACACTAAGGAAAACGAGATTACCAGGTAAGTAAACTCTACATTTCCTAGCGTGTAGCAGATGGACTCAAAACAAGTGGGATGTACAAAAGCTACTCCCGGACTGGGCGGGAGGCTGCCCGAGGTCCATGTAGGATTGCCCTCGCAAATGCTGTGTCCTCCCTGGCCTGAACGTCCAAACGGTAGAATCTGGAGAAAGTATGAAGGGAGGACCACGTTGCCGCTTTACATATCTCTGCCGGCGACAGCATCCCGGTTTCTGCCCAAGAGGCCGCTTGCGCTCTGGTAGAATGAGCCTTGACCTGTAGTGGAGGCAGCTTTCCTGCCTCTACGTAGGCTACCTTGATGACTTCTTTGATCCAGCGGGCGATGGTCGGCCGTGAGGCCGCTTCCCCTTGTTTCTTCCTGCCGTGCAGGACGAACAGGCGGTCCGTCTTTCGTACTGGTTCTGACATGTCCAGGTATCTGGGCAGTAATCTGCCAATGTCGAGATGACGTAGTAGTCTACCTTCTTCCAACTTCTGCAAACCATCCATAGTGGGCAAGGATATGGTTTGGTTGAGGTGAAATTGTGAGACGACCTTCGGCAAGAAGGAAGGAACTGTGCGAAGATGGATAGCCTCTGGAGCGATTCTGAGAAACGGATCATGGCAGGACAGTGCTTGTAGCTCTGAGATGCGACGGGCTGAACAGACAGCCAGTAAGAACACCATCTTCAAGGTCAACAAACGAAGGGACAGACCTCTCAGGGGCCTGAAGGTGGATCCCGCTAGAAAATCCAACACTAGGTTGAGGTTCCACAGAGGCACTGGCCACTTCAGTGGCGGGCGAATGTGCTTGACTCCTTTCAGGAATCGTGACACATCAGGGTGTGTAGCAATGGTGTTGCCATCCCTCCGGGGACCATAGCAAGATAGCGCCGCTACCTGTACCTTGATGGAGCTGAGAGAAAGGCCCTTCTGAAGCCCATCTTGTAGGAAGTCCAAAATGATAGGTATCTTAGCGGCATGTGGATTGGTGCTGTGAGAATCGCACCAAGCTTCAAAAACTCTCCAGATCCTTATATATGTAAGCGATGTGGAGAACTTGCGTGCTCGGAGGAGTGTATCGATTACCGCCTCAGAGTAACCTCTCTTCTTCAGTCGAGCCCTCTCAATGGCCAAACCGTAAGAGAGAATTGAGCCGGATCCTCGTGGATGATGGGGCCCTGCTGCAGCAGGTCCCGGTAAGGAGGCAGGGGTAATAAGTCCCCTGCCAGCAGTCTTCTCATGTCTGCGTACCAGGGTCTTCTTGGCCAATCCGGGGCCACTAGAAGAACTAGGCCTCTGTGTCGCTGAATCTTGTGTAGAATGGCACCCAGCAGGGGCCACGGAGGAAAGGCATATAGCAGAATCCCTTGAGGCCATGGTTGCACCAGGGCGTCGATCCCCTGGGATAGAGGATCCTGCCGGCGACTGAAATATCTAGGAACTTGAGCGTTGGACCGGTCCGCTAGTAGGTCCATGCCCCGCGTCCCCCACTGGTCTACGATCAGCTGGAAAGCCTTGGGCGACAGCTGCCATTCTCCCGGGTTCAGGCTTTCTCTGCTGAGGAAGTCTGCCTTGGCGTTGTCTATCCCTGCGATGTGGACGGCGGAGATATCTAGGAGATTTGCTTCTGCCCAAATCATCAGTGGAGTGATCTCCAGGGATACCTGTTGACTCCTGGTTCCGCCCTGTCGGTTGATGTATGCCACAGTGGTGGCGTTGTCCGACATCACTCTGACCACTCTGTTGCGAAGTCTGTGGGCAAATTGCAGGCACGCTAGCCTGACTGCCCGTGCCTCTAGTCGGTTGATGTTCCACCTCGACTCTTCTCTGTTCCACCGCCCTTGGGCGGCGAGTTCTTCGCAGTGGGCTCCCCATCCGTTCAGGCTGGCATCTGTAGTGAGCAGGGTCCAGGTTGGGAAGGACATCCTTGATCCCCGGCTCATGTGGTCGGGCTGCAACCACCACCGTATCTGATTCCGCACTCTGGCTGGTAGAGGTAGGTGTGTGGTGTAGTTCTGTGATCGTGGGCTCCACAGAGATAGGAGGGCGCGTTGTAATGGTCTCATATGAGCCCGCGCCCATGGTATCACCTCCAGAGTGGATGCCATAAGGCCGAGGACCTGTAGGTAATCCCAAGCTGTGGGCCGGGTGGCGCTCAGCAGGGCCTGCAGACGATTCCGGAGCTTTGATTTTCTCTTGGAGGTCAGGCTGACCTGGTCTTCCTGGGTGTCGAATCGGACCCCTAGGTATTCCAGCGACTGAGAAGGCTGTAGGGAACTCTTGTTCAAGTTTACTACCCGTCCTAGGCTTTCCAGAAGAGCAATAACTCTGTTGGTTGCCTGGTGGTTCTCCTCCGGTGACTTTGCCCTGATCAGCCAATCGTCCAGGTAGGGATGGACGAGGATTCCTTCCTTCCTGAGTGCCGCCGCCACTACTACTATGACCTTGGTAAAGATCCGCGGCGCGGTGGCTAACCCGAAGGGTAGAGCTCGGAACTGGAAGTGCTGATTCAGGACTTTGAAGCGTAAATAGCGCTGGTGATCCCGATGGATTGGGATATGCAAATAGGCTTCCGACAGATCTAGGGAGGTGAGAAACTCCCCTGGCTGTACAGCATTCTTGACAGACCGCAGAGTTTCCATGCGAAAGCTGGGGACCTGGAGGTGTCGGTTGACAGACTTCAGGTCCAGGACTGGCCGGAAAGTGCCCCCTTTCTTGGGCACTATGAAATAAATGGAATAATGCCCAGAACTTGTTTCCCCTGCAGGGACTGGGACTATGGCTCTTAGGGCCAGGAGCCTCCATAAGGTCTCTTCCAATGCCGTCTGCTTGAGAGGTGAGCAGGGAGATTCCACAAACTTGGCTGGCGGAAGCCGAAGAAAATCCAGGTAATATCCTTCTCGGATGATGGTGAGGACCCATTGATCCGAGGTGATCTCGACCCACCTGTGGTAGAAGAGGGTTAGCCTGCCCCCTATGGCCGCTACCCCCGGATGGGTCGGCTGATTGTCATTGTGGTGTCCGACCGGGGCCAGAACCCAGGCCGGCTCTCCTCTTGTTCTTAGCCCGAAAGGGCTGAGTCCTGGCCTGAGGACGAGATGCTTGGGAGCGAGTCCTATAAGGGTGGAAGCGCTGAGAGCTGCCACCTCTAGGTGTCCTTGAGAAGGTACGCTGGCTCCTCCTAGGCCTGTCTTCTGGTAGACGGGGTAATGGAGAGGTACCCCATGTCCTAGCCAATTGTTCGAGGTCGTTGCCGAACAGTAGGGACCCCTTAAAGGGCATTCTTGTGAGGCGGGACTTGGAGGAAGCGTCGGCCGCCCAATTGCATAGCCATAGCTGCCTCTGGGCCGCCACCGAGGAGGACACTCTCTTGGCAGCCGTACGGATGAGGTCGGAGGCTGCATCAGTGAGGTATGCGAGAGCGGACTCCATGTCTTCCCCAGGGGTGTTGGTTCGGGCCTGTGACAAACAGGAATGTGTAACCACGGTGCAGCAAGTCGCAATTCGTAAAGACATAGCTGCCACCTCAAAAGCCTGCTTCAAAATGGTGTCCATGCGACGGTCATGGGCATCCGTGAGGGCCGCTCCCCCCTCAACCGGAATGGTGGTGCGCTTCACAATGGCGCTAACGATGGCGTCTACTTTGGGGCACGCCAGAAGCTCCTTAGACATCGGGTCCAGAGGGTATATGCCCGACAGGGCCCGACCCCCTTGGAAAGAGGCCTCCAGCGCTTTCCATTCCAATTCAATCAGCTGCTGTGCTGCCTGTAAGAGAGGAAAATGGTGGGCCGTCTGGCGCAGACCCTCCAGCAGAGGGTTCATCTGCGGGTCCCCTGGGGCGCTTTGGGACGGAATGGCCAGTTCTGAAAGGCATTGGGACACCAAGCCTGGAAGATCCTCCTTCTGAAAGAAGCGTCTCATGGTCCAATATGGAGCCGTCCCCGAGGGAAGGACACCCTCCTCGGGGAATTCCTCTCCCTCCCCGGGACTATCTGGATCCCCAAAGCCGGGGCTGCCGGGCGGGGAGGGACGGGGCCGAGGTTTCGAAGGCCCAGGGCCTGGGTCTACCGGAACGGGAGGACCCACTGGAGGGGCAGACTGCCTCTGCACAAAGGTGTGGAGCCCTTGGAAGAACTCCACCCAGGAAAAGGAGACCAGATCTGGACGAATGGGCACCAGGCCTGTCGAAGTGCCTGGTTGCTGGCTGCTGCTTGCCAAGTCTGGAGTGTTCCCTGAGGAACCGCTGGGTTGGGACCTGCTCTGGCCCGGAACTCCCATGGCTTCCTCACATTGGGAATCCATGTCCTCGCTCTGGTTGGCTCTGAGGTTGCGTGCGGAGCAGAGACTTAGAGTTCGCATGTCCGAGTCAGGAGGAGCTGGCTCCGTGGATGCCTGAGCTCCCTGCTGCTCCATGGCTGCCATATTACCACCTCAGCTGGATTATGCGCCTATTAAGCGGGCGTCTTAGAAACGTAAGCCTATTGAGCGGGCGTCTTAGAAACGTACGCCTATGATCCGGCGTCTTACAAAGGTGCGCCTAAGCAATGCGCGCCTATGAGCGGGCGTCTTAGAAACGTGCGCTTATGAACCGGCGTCTTACAAAGGTGCGCCTAAGCAACGTGCGCCTATGAGCGGGCGTCTTAGAAACGTGCGTACAGCAACGGGCGCCTATCGCAGCGTGCATATGGCAACGGGCGCCTATCGCAGCGTGCGTATGGCAACGGGCGCCTATCGCAGTATGCGCAAGCAAGACAAAATGGCGATTTCTTCAGTGCGCTGTCCTCGCAAGCAGGCCCAGCCAGTCCGCACTTCCTCGGAGACCACAGTGAAGATGTACGCCTTACCTTGTCTTCGGCGCTTCCCGGCTGGAACCCGGGCGGTCTCCGGCTGCGGGGGGAGAGGGGAAAGTACCTTCACCGCCGCTCTAGGAAGTGCACCCGCTGCCTCTAGGCCGCGCCCGAACTCGTCTCGCTCGGGGGCCAAGTCCACGCCAGGACCGAGGCTGCCTCTATGCCGCGCCCGACTCATTCGGGGGCTAGGTCCCTGCTGCGACCCGGCCACCGGACCGAGGCTCGTACCTCCGAGGGACCACGGAAGTCAGCTCGGGAAACTCAACTGGGTGAGGGACCGACTGGTATCACTGCAGGAGTGCGGGGCTTGTCTTCAGTAAGTTTGTTCGATGAAATTTAGAAGTTAGAATTTGGAAACACACTCAGCGAGCGTGTGGGAGCTCCATACTGCTTTGGAGACAGAAATTACTGAATTGCTTCACTTCCTGTGGGGGTATATGTACCCGTGCCGACGTCAGATCCGTCTCCAACTGCTAGCACGAGCACACTATACCCACTTGTTTTGAGTCCATCTGCTACATGCTAGGAAAACCTTTTCTTTTCCCTTGTGACTTTATGCCCAGCTATAAGGAAAGTGTGGCCTTATAGGCAGTTGCCAGTAACTTGTCAGAGCAAGAAAAGCATCTACCCTACACAAATCTGTGTTCAAAAACAAAAACCAAGGACACAGCAGAGAGAGATCTCCCCTGATTTGTTCTGTATATGTTCCTTTTTTTATTTTTATGTTCAACTAATATACATATATTTCTCTCCCCCCCCCCCCCCCCCCTTTTTTTTTATGGAAGGAATGGAATATGGAACTTCTACCCCCTCAAAGTGATAGAAATTGAACAGAAAAGTAAAAGAAATTGTGCATATTTTCTGCATTGTGCTAGGATCTGGCAGCACCATATTCCCAAATGGGCCTTGGCCTGGTCTAGCAGGACTCAAGGGAAGGAAATCATCATGCAAGATAAAATTTCACCTTCCTTTATTAGCCCTCTAGACTAGTCCTTACTCATGGGAAGTACCTTATTCAGGTGGACAGTCTTGGCCAGCACATCCAGTCTGTAATGCTTGGTAAAGGAATGAAGGGAGGACCAGGTGGCTGCCCTTCAGATCTCATCGGGAGCCATCAATGACACCTCTGCTCATGACAATACCTCTGCGGGTGTCCATTTACCCCTGAGGAGGTAAGCTGAAGTGACTTGCTTCCTTAATCCATTTGGCTATCAGAGGCTGCTTCTCCCTTCTGTGGACCTCAGTACAGTATGAACAACCTATCTGTCTTCTGGATAAAGATTCATATAATGTTAAGGTATCTAAAGGTTAAGCCGGATATCCAATAGGTGAACTTCAGAGATAGAGACCAGAGACCACACCCTCCTTATAGTTAGGCATAACATCACAAGTTAAAAGAAAAGGCAGTGTCTCCTTTGTCTCCAGCAGCTTTGGAGGGGGAAATTCCCAAAAGTGAGGACTAGTCTATCAGATAGATAAGAAATCTATAGTTAGGGTTATCAATAAAAAGAGCAGTAAAGTGAAACAATACTCAGTCTTTTCCTTTATTACTACCACCATCAATTCACTTTTGATAGTTTTACAGTTGCACCAATTTACACACAATAACTCAAATAACTGAAATACCACAATGTACTTATGCCATAATTGGTATTACAACAAAATGTAATAAACAAAGAAAATGGAGAAATTACTTACCTGATAATTTCGTTTTCCTTAGTGTAGACAGATGGACTCAGGACCAATGGGTATAGTGTACTCCTGATAGCAATTGGAGACTGATCAGATTTCAATCTGACGTCAGCCCTAGTACATATACCCCTGCAGGAAGTGCAGCACTTCTCCTTGAAAAGCATTGTGGATATGTGAGTGACTGACTAATTTGAATAACTTGATTAACTTCATAACTTGATTAACTTCATAACTTGATTAACTTCATAACTTGATTAACTTCATAACTTGATTAACTTGGACTGGTTAAATTGGCTATAGCTGGAGACTGATAGTGCCCTTAACCAGGAAACGTCGACACTTGGCAGGATGGGTGTCCTAGATGAAGGAAAGCATGGCTTACCCTTGAATCACTTGCTCCCGGGAATGTCCCCCAAGAATTCCATGAGTAACGGCAGCCGTGGGTGGGATGCTGAGCCCATCTGTCTACACTAAGGAAAACAAAATTATCAGGTAAGTAATTTCTCCATGTCCTAGCGTGTAGCAGATGGACTCAGGACCAATGGTATGTATAAAAGCTACTCCTGAACTGGGTGGGAGGCTGCCCGTGACCCACTTAGTACTGCCCTTGCAAATGCTGTGTCCTCCCGAGCCTGAACATCCAGGCGGTAAAACTTGGAGAAGGTGTGGATGGAGGACCATGTCGCTGCCCTGCAGATCTCGGCAGGTGACAGCATCTTGGTTTCTGCCCAGGACACTGCTTGGGCTCTAGTAGAATGGGCCTTGACTTGTAGTGGCGGCGGCTTGCCTGCTTCTACGTAGGCCGCCTTGAGGACTTCTTTGATCCAGCGGGCTTGGTTGCTCGCGAGGCCGCTTCCCCTTGCCTCTTCCCGCTGTAAAGGACGAATAGTGGGCAGTTTTTTGTAGGGGGTTCCGACATTTCCAGGTATCTGGATAGGAGTCTGCCGATGTTGAGGTGGCGTAGAATTCGAGCCTCTTCCGAATTTTTATGCTCATCCGGTGATGGTAGCATGATGGTTTGGTTGATATGGAAGTGAGACACCACTTTGGGGAGGAATGAGGGGACCGTGCGTAGCTGGATGGTTCCCGGGGTGAGCCTGAGGAATGGCTCACGGCAGGACAGTGCTTGTAGTTCAGATATACGGCGGGCTGAACAAACTGCCAGCAGGAATGCTGTCTTCAAAGTTAATAGGAGAGACAGGCCATGGAGAGGTCTGAAAGAGGCTCCTGCTAAGAAATCCAGGACCAGGTTGAGGTTCCAAAGAGGTACCGGCCACTTTAGGGGTGGGCGGATGTGCTTGACTCCTTTCAGGAAGCGTGAAACATCCGGGTGAGAATCTATGCTGTCGCTCTTGGTCCCGTAGCATGACAATGCGGCCACCTGTACCTTGATGGAGTTGAGAGACAATCCCTTCTGTAGGCCATTCTGTAGGAATTCCAAGACAGCAGGAATTTTGACTGAGCGTGGTATGATGTCGTGTTCCTCACACCAGGCTTCGAATACTCTCCAAATCCTTATGTATGTTAGAGATGTGGAGAACTTGCGTGCTCGGAGTAGGGTGTCGACGCTCTCTCAGGCGAGCCCTCTCAATGGCCAGACCGTAAGAGAGAATCGAGCTGGATCCTCGTGGAGGATTGGCCCTTGTTGGAGCAGGTCTCTGTGAGGAGGTAGTGGCAGGGGGATCTCTGTCAGTAGTCTTCGCATGTCTGCGTACCACGGTCTTCTTGGCCAGTCCGGGGCCACCAGAAGAACTGGTCCCCTGTATAGTTCTATCTTGTGAATGATTGAGCCTATTAGGGGCCACGGCAGGAAGGTGTATAACAAGAGTCTCCTGTGGCCAGGTCCGTACCAGGGTATCGATCCCCTGGGACTGAGGTTCCCGCCTGCGGCTGAAGTAACTGGGCACTTGGGCGTTGGACAGGTTTGCCAGAAGGTCCATGGTTGGTGTTCCCCAATGGTTCACTATCAGTTGGAACGCTGTGGTCAACAGCTTCCATTATCCTGGGTTTAGACTTTCTCTGCTGAAGTAATCCACCGTGATGTTGTCTTTCCCGGCGATGTGGACGGCCGAGATCTCCTAGAGATTCACTTCCGCCCACAACATTAGGGGGTCTATTTCCAGAGACACCTGTTGGCTTCTGGTTCCTCCCTGACGGTTGATGTAGGCCACTGTTGTGGCATTGTCAGACATTACTCTGACCGCTTTGTCTCTGAGTCTGTGACCAAACCGTAGGCAGGCTAGTCTGACTGCCAGAGCTTCTAGACTATTGAGGTTCCATCCCGACTTCTGCGTTCCACTGCCCTTGGGCGGTTAGCTCTTCGCAGTGTGCTCCCCATCCTCATAGGCTGGTGACCATGGTGAGCAGGATCCAAGTCGGTGAGGATAGTCTTGTTCCCTGGCTCAGGTGGCCATCTTGTAGCCACCATCGTAGTTGGGTCCGAACTCTGCCCAGGAGCTGTAGACGTACGGCGTAGTTCTGGGACAGTGGATTCCATCGCGATAGGAATGAGTGCTGTAGGGGTCTCATGTGAGCTCGTGCCCATAGCACTAGCTCCAGTGTGGATGCCATGAAACTGAGGACTTGTAGGTAATCCCATGCTGTGGGCCAGGGTTCGCTCAGCAGGGTTTGCAACTGGTTCATCAGTTTTATAATCTCCTTGTCCGTGTGAGGCTGATCTTGTCTTCTTTGGTGTCGAATCGCACTCCTAAGTATTCCAGAGACTGAGAGGGGTGCAGACAGCTCTTGTTTGTGGTGACCACCCATCCGAGGCTCTCCAGTAGAGCTTGGACTCTGTTGATTGCCTGGTGACTTTCCTCTGGGGATTACGCCCTGATCAGCCAATCGTATAGGTAAGGGTGTACGAGGATTCCTTCCTTCCTCAGTGTTGCTGCCACCACCACTACGATCTTGGTGAACGTCCGGGATGCTGTGGCTAACCCGAAGGGTAGTGCCCAGAACTGGTAATGACGGTCCAGGATTTTGAAGCGTAGGACGCGCTGATGTTCTTGATGGATCGGAATGTGTAGGTAAGCTTCTGACAGATACAGGGATGTGAGGAACTCTCCCGGTTGTATTGCCTTTATTACAGAGCGTAGGGTTTCCATGCGAAAGCGGGGGATCCTCAGATGACGGTTGACAGGCTTGAGGTCTAGGATGGGCCTGAACATCCCCTCTTTCTTGGGGACGATAAAATAAATGGAATAATGCCCAGTATTTATTTTTGTGGAGGCACTGGGGTTATGGTCTCGAGGGCCAGTAATCTGGTCAGTGTAGCTTCCACTGCCATCCTCTTGGAGGGGTCGTGGCAGGGGGATTCCATGAACTTGTCCGGAGGGGTTCAGAGGAAATCCAGGTAGTACCCCTCTCGAATGATGGTTAGGACCCACTTGTCTGAAGTTCTCAACCCATCTTTGGTAGAATAGGGCAAGTCTGCCCCCTATGGCTTCTTCCTTTGGATGGGTCGGCTGATTCTCATTGTGGGGTGCGGCTGGGGCCTGGACCAGAGCTGGTTCCCCTTTTGTTGTGCTTGTTCTGAAAGGACTGGTTCCTGCCTGTAGGACGAGATGCTTGATAAGTGTTTCTGTATGGATTGAAGCACTGTGAGCCTCTGCCCCTGGAGGGTCGGGGGAAGGGTTGCTGTTTTCTCTTATTCCTGTCCTCTGGTAGCCGCAGCAGTGGGGACTCGCCCCATTTGTTAGCCAGTTTCTCTAGTTCGCTGCCGAACAGGAGGGATCCCTTGAAGGGCATCCTTGTGAGTCTTGTTTTGGAAGACATGTCGGCCGACCAGTTTCGGAGCCAGAGTTGCCTCCTGGCTGCCATAGCTGATGACACTTCTCTAGCTGCGGTGTGCACCAGATCGGAAGCAGCATCAGCGAGGAATGATACTGTTGGTTCCATGGCTTACCCAGGAGTGTTGCTCCTGGCCTGTGATTGGCAGGCACGTGTCACCACGATGCAGCAGGCCGCTATTTGTAGGGACATAGCTGAGACGTCAAAGGACTGTTTAAGGATGGATTCCAGACATCTGTCTTGTGCATCTTTGAGTGCTGCACCTCCCTCCACTGGGATAGTAGTGCGCTTCGAGACCACGCAGACCATGGCATCCACTTTTGGGCATGTCAGAAGGTCTTTGGCTGCCTGGTCCAGAGGATACATGGCTGCCATAGCCTGTCCCCCTTTCAATGTAGACTCTGGAGCAATCCATTCCAGGTCAATTAAGCTGTTGAACGGCTTGTAACAGAGGGAAATGGCAGGAAGTCTGACAGAGTCCCTCTAGCAGAGGGATTCGTCTTGGGCTGCCCAGAGGCACTTGTGCCCGGGATAGCAAGCTCCTTCAGGCTGCGAGTGACCAGGTCTGGAAGCTCGTCCTTGGTGAAGAAGCGTCTTATGGTCCGGTGGAGTTCCCCCTCCTCCAGGGGCTCTGATTCCTCCTCCGAGTTGTCCGTGTCCCCATAGGTGGGGCTTCTGGGCGGTGAATTCACTAATCTGGGCCTAGAGGGGCCCGGGGCGTAAAGGTCCTCTGGTGAAGGCTGTGGCCGTCTTATCGGAGGCGCAGTCTGCATGTGGACAAAGGTGTGCAGGCCTTTGAAGAATTCCACCCAGGAGATAGACGCTGGGTCCAAGCTAGGAGGCGCTGTGTCCCTGGGGGGGCCCCGTTTGAGGAGGGGTCCCGCTGGAATTTGCTAGGTCCGGGGTACTTATTGAGGAGCTAGCACTCAGTCCCGGATGGGGCTGGCCCTGGGCTGGATCACCCAGGACCTCCTCGCACTGGATACACAGGGCGTTGACCTCTTTGTGTTGTGCGGCTCTGATGTTGCATGCTGGGCAGAGGCCCTGAGCCTTGAGCTCCTTTTCCGGTGGTGCCATGGATGTAGGCATGTAAAATCTGTTATGCCCTCCGGTGCATCGACTATGCGCCCAAGTCGTAGATATGCGCTCGGTACAGTAAGCTCGTGTTACATGCGTAACTTGTGCACACGGTTCTTGCGCGTGCGATGTTGTGCGCACAAGTAATTTGTGCGCCCGGCTCGCCCTTTGTGCGCACGGATCGAGACGGCGGACAGGGTGGCGAACAGGGCCAAATGGCGACAGCGACCACGCGGAATAGATGGCGACCACCTCTGAGGGTCTCCACGTGGGAGGACCCTTGGATCTAACCGGGGCCCAGCCAGCGACCTGTGCGACTCCTCGAGCGTCGGAGACCAGAGTCTTTAAAGAAGATTTCTACCTTACCTTGTCTCGGCGCTTCCCGGTTTCGTTCTGGGCGGTCTCTGGCTGCGGGGGGAGAGGGGATATACCTTCACCGCCATACTCGAGGTTGCACCCGCTGCCTCTCAGCCACGCCCGAAATCGGGGGCTAGGTCCCCTCCGAGGGTCAACTCAGAGGGATCGCGGTAATTACCTCGGGAATTCTCAACTGGGGGAGGGACCTCTACAGGAGAGCAGGGCTCGTCTGTTTCGGGTTTTCTCTGTTAAATTTACTCTAACGCTTTGAGAGCGTGCAGGTAGTCCCTAACTGCTATGGAAACGGAAAATACTGAAGAGCTGCACTTCCTGCAGGGGTACATATACTAGGGCTGACGTCAGACTGAAATCTGATCCATCTCCAACTGCTATCAGGAGTACACTATACCCATTGGTCCTGAGTCCACCTGCTACACGCTAGGAAATCAAAATTATAAGAACACAAAAACCACCATACTAAGCCAGATCAAGGGTCCAGCAAGCCCAATATCCTGTTTCCAATAGTGGACAATCCAGATCAAATACCTGGCAGGATCCCAAATAGATTAATCCCAGACTGCTTAGGCCTAGAGATAAGCAGTGGCTTTCCCTAAGTGTACCTGGCTAATAACAGTTTATGGACTTTCCCTTCAGGAATTTGTCCAAACCTTTTTTAAAACATAGCATTAACTGCCTTTACCACATCCTCCAGTAATGAATTTCAGAGGTTAACTGAGAATTGAGTGAAAAAATAATTTTCTCCAATTTGATTTAAATGTGCTACCTATTAATTTCATGAAATGTCCCCTGTTCTTTCTTTTTTTTTTTTTTTTAGAGCAACTGATTTGCATCTAATCATTCAACTCCACATGTTATTTTCTAGACCTCTCTTCTCTAAGCTGAAGAGCCCTAACTTATTTAGCCTTTCCTGTCAGGGGAGCTGTTGCATCTCTTTTATAGAGATGTGCTTCGTTTAAGGTTTTTGGGTTGGGCTTCGGTTCGGGAACTTCATGGAAAATTTCATTTTCCTGTGGCTCAGTTTTTTATTTCGGCGATTTTCGCCGAAGTGTGTTAGTGCGCATTAACAAGTCTTAATGTGCATTAACAATCAGTTACTGCGCACTCTCTCACCTTTAGTGCGCACTACACAGACTGAGATAGTGCGCACTAGCTAGATGTTAATGCGCATTAAGGCTCATTAGTGCTCACTAACAGGTTAGTGCACCCTAATAGAACTTACAGCGCAATATGTATCTAGTAGAGCGCTGTAACTAACCTGTTAGTGAGCACTAACAAAAACTGCTACTTAAAAATTAAAACGTATCAATTCATGAGGAGTTCGTTAGCTAGAGGTATGGTTCTGCGTTCCCATTGGCTCTCTCCACCTTGAAGACAACCAATGGGAATGTAGGGCCATAACTGCCCATCCGGAGGTAGCGCGCACTAGTGCATAGTTAGTGCGCACTATGTCAACATTAGTGCGCACCACACCGCGCATACTCGACGGTATCCCCAGGGGCCATTTTGCTTCTTTATGTGCACTAACTTTTCCAGAAGCCAGCCAGAGAGACAGCATCAGCAGTGACTGACAGCAATAGAGAGCAGAGTGCGTGCATACTGTCTGAATGTGCTCTGTGTCTGTCAAGTTATACCACTAAGTATATAAGGTTTTGTGGAGTTAGTTTTCTATAGTTAGTTATATAGTTAATGCACTCTATTTTATGTAAAGTAAACAGAGTTTACTTTATATAATAGAAACAGAAAACTGTGACCACAGTTTAAATGTTTTCTTCACTACATTTATTTAGGTTGGTTTTTTTCGCTAAAGTAACAAAATATAAAAATAATATTAAATGAAGTACTTTATTTCATTTTAAGTTAAGTTACATTAGGGGAAATAAAACGTTTAACACACAAAGTACTTTATTTTATTTTATGCAACTTTAGTGAAAAAAAAGTTTAATACAGTTCTCACCAGTTGTGTCAGCTGTTCCTTCAGAGACGGGGGAACTGCCTGGTCCGTCACCCCCTCCCCTCCCCCCATATATCAGCCAGTGAGTGGTGTGTGGGGGGAGGATCGTGATGGGTGAGACAGCTCCCTGCATTATATGGGGGAGGGGGTGACGGGCCAGGCAGTTCCCCCATCTCTGAAGGACATCTGTCTGTTCAGAAGCTCACACCTTAATGCAGGGAGCTGTCTCACCCTTCACCCCTTCTCTCCCCCATGTCCCAGCCAGTGAATGGTGAGGGAGGGGGGGGGGCGAGGATCATGACAGGTGAGACAGCTCCTTGCATTAAGATGTGAGCTTCTGAACAGACAGCTGTCCTTCAGAGACTGGGATCTGCCTGGCCCGTCACCCCCTCCCTCTCCACCATGTCCCAGTCAGTGAATGGTGTGTGTGTGTGGTGGGGGGGGGGGGGGGGGGGAGGATTGCGATGGGTGAGACAGCTCCCTGCATTAAGGTGTGAGCTTCTGAACAGACAGCTGTCCTAAAGCACATACTTTTTTTTTTTCAATGTTCTTTTTTATTTTCTCATGGTAGGATGGAATGTGACAGGGAATTGCCCCCACTGTCCTCTTTGAAGGTGGCAGCTGCGAAGATAAGAGCAAGGTCCAGGAAGCCCCGCTTTACGGAGGCCAATGTAGACCTCCTGGCCAGGCTCATCCTCCTGGTTGAGGGGAGCCTTTACACCCCCCCCTCCCCAGGCCGAACCTGGAAAGGGAGTCTGTAGTCTGGGCCTCTCTCCAGGAGAAGTTTTGCCGGCAGGCCTCTTACCCTCGTGAGATTGAAGATCTCAAAAAGAAAGGTGAGAGATAATGATATGCATATTGTTAAATTATTATTTATATTTTGTATTTGAAAATTGAATAGAGTAGTAGTAGTAGCAGCAGCAGCAGCATAGAGTGAGTTATATAAAGTTATAACTATAAGTACAGTAATAATTTAAAATAAATATATTTTAGAAGAACAGAAGTAGTAGTAGTGTACCACCTTTACCCTATTCTATACTTACTAACTAAACTACAAAAGAAACAAAGTTATCCGAGGTATTAATATTTATGATTTTCAAATGTATTTGGGATTTTGAATGCCACATTGAAAGATAAAAAAAATACTATTTTATATTTAGTTGTTACTAACTTTTCTATGTTGCATAAAAAATAACCTAGTAGGTCAAGGCAAAACTTGGGCATATTGGTTATAGTTATTAATCAATGTTATTTTTTTTCCTTTATCCCTCTAATTCTCAGGTCATAACCTATGACTTCACAAGGGTGGGCGGCTCTAGGAGGTCCGCAGAACTCTCTCCCGTCCCTTGCCTGGTAGGTTGTTTTCAGAATACTACACAACTACACAAATATTCATTCAATAAGTGTGTTGCTGCTGCTGTACTAAATTTTAATTGTAATGGAATTTAACGTAATGGAATTTAATTTGTTTAATTATGTTTATTATTATTATAACAATGAATGAATGCTTGTGGCTGATCTCATTCCTGTTTTTAACATTTTAACTGTTCTCTGAATTTTGATCTGTCTTGTACAGAACCACACCCTGGCAGGGACGAGGCGGGACTTCCTGAGCCTAGAGGAGCTGCCACCAGAGGAGAACGGAGGCACCAGCAGCTAGTGGGCCAGCTAATATATCTGGGCCTCAGTCTGAGGCTGAAAAACAAAATTTTTTGAGATCAGTCAGTTATAGTGGCTGGGATAGATGTATGTATGTATTTGTTTATATTATAATGACACTGAGTGACTACAGGGTAGATTAACTTGCTCGCACGCATCCAATATTTGCTTATTTATTTGCCATATATGTATTGTTCTATGTCTCATGTTGAATTTTTTTTTTTTACATTTCTTTACAGGGCAAGAAGAGACAGCCGAGGCGGCAGCAACAGCACTGGCAACAGCCCAGCCCAGCACTGTCTCTGCCATACTTCCTCCAGGATCTCCTCCTGGTTGTGCATGCCCTGCACAGTTTGCCAAGCTGGAGGAAATCCTGCAGGAAGTATGGCAGTTGAGGGCTGAATGTGATGCGAATTTCATGAATGTAGAAAGGAGGTTGTCAGCCCTGGAGGCCTCTCAGGAGCAGGGGGCAATGGCATCTCGTGAGGAGGAGATGCCAGTACTCTCTGCTCCAGAGCAGGATCCTCCCGGGTAGCCACCCGCCTCTCTCCACATGACCCTGCAAAAGGTCAAGGATGAAATTCACATCACATTCAGCCCTGACCAGAAAGGAAGACTCCACTCATTTTTTTTTAATTTATAGAATTATATTTTTTTTTTTTAATTGTTAAATGTGTGAATAAAATATTTTAAAAAAAATATTTTGTCATTTTAGAAATATTAGTGGACTGAGAATTCTTCTAATGTGACAAACAGTCCAGTGTGTTTGATTACATTCATAGATGTCTTTCTGTATTTATTACTATACTATTAAAAAAAGTTATGTATTAATAATTATTATTCCTAAATTAAATAGTATGGTATTAAATTACAGAGAGCAGACATGTACGTATTATAATCCAACAAATTTCAGTGTTTTTACTAGTATGGCACTCAGTCATACACTTTCATAAAACATTCAGTCTGGTTGAATTAGCACAAGTTGTATACTTGTGAGCAGTAGCGCCAACGTCAAGGCTTCAACCATGGCTACTGACCATTCACACATCTTTCAACCTGGCCAATGCAATATTGTGCACTGCACTGCACTCAGGCTAATGCAACGGGTATACACTTCGATGCCAAAAATTGCTGCATGACCAAGACAGCCATTTAAAGCGGTAAATGTAATGCTTGTGATACTAAAGAAGGAGTAAGAGAAAGCAGAATCATGAAAAAAAAATCCTTCAGAAATGTACAACTGCTGGGCGCTCAGTTTTTCTTTTTTTATTATTATTATTTCTGAAGGTCTTTGGTTTGTTTTGCATGATTCTGCTTTCTTAGTCCTAACTTTACTAGTAGTATTGCAATGAACAACAATACTGTGACTGGCAGAATTACAAGCATTAATACATTCTCTGCTTTAAATGGGTTCCTAGGACCCATGGCAATTTTTGGTATCGAAGTGTTTCTGCATACACATTAGCAGTACACAGTCACACACTCCAGGGTGTGTATATTTTTATTTTAATCAATGCATTGTTACAGTGGTGGGATATAACAGGTATAGCTAGCCATTAGTAGCCAGCAACCTCTCTGCACACTGTAAGTGCACTTTATTGCATTGGCCTGAAATTCTTTCATACTTCATTCACACAATTATTTTGTTTTGTAAATGAGTCTGAGACTCATGCCTCAGAGGTGGACACTGAGGGAAAGGAGGCAGAGGCCTGGGTAGTGAGTGAAAAGCCTGTGAGTGCTTGCCGTGCCTGTGGGAGAGAGAGCCTGGGAGTGAGAAGCCTGTGTGTGGTTGCCGTGTCTGTGGGAGAGAGAGCCTGGGAGTGAGAAACAGCAGGATGGAGCGTTCGTGTGACCCCCGGACTGGCTTCTTCTGGGGGCCACAAGAAGCAGCAGCAGCAGTGTGGTACCGGGTGCCCCAGCGGGCGGTGCAGGAGTACAGCTGCTCAGAGTGAAGCCTCTCTTCCAGCCCCTGACCTTGCATTCTGGGCCTAGACAAGAGGCTCACTCCTGCTCCCAGTCACAGGGAACGTCCGGATACCCAAGCAGCGGAAAGTTCATTTTGATGAAAACCAATTGCTCTACTAAGTCTGGAGACAAACTTGCACTGTGTGGATTCACAAAGTCCCCTGTCATTGAAAATACTCTTTCACTTTTCACACTGGTTGGCGGACAAGAAAGAAAATGTTGTGCTACTATGGCAAGATCAGGCCACATTGAAGCTTTATGTGCCCAATATCTCAAGGGATCTGAGTCCATGCTCTGATTTGGCTCAGACAGAAAACTCTTAACTTGAATTTCTGAAAGCTTCTCTTTCAGGTACTGCTGCTGGTCAGCACCACTCACAGTTCTGCCAACAAGTGATGCTCTTGACTGGTACATGATACCCAATTCATGAAACTTGGGATGAGATTGGTTTTTCATGGCAGGGGAGCAGCTGGTGGAAGCAGTTGAGCAGGATGGAGTTGGAGACTGAGAAGAAGATGATCCAAATTCTTCATCATCATCTTTAAAACTGACCCTCTTTAACATTATATCTTCAACGATTGCAATCAACTTTTTTTTCCAGTGTGTAAGAGCATTGCACTTGATTGCAAAACTGCCTTTCACACGTGGGTCACACATCGTGGCTAACATATAGCAATCCCTTTGCATGAGAGGTTTCAACCTTTTCTGTACTTGCTTTTTTAAGGATTTCACAAGCAGTAACAGTTCCTTTGAGAACTCTGGCTGATGCAGAAATTTCTCTAATACCTGCTCCAGTAGATAGTATATTGCAGGGATGACATCACCTAATGTGGCTGTAGCTGAACTCATTGCATCAGTATATTCTTTAAAAGGCTTGAGGACATGCACCATCTGTGCAATGTTTGTCCAGTCCTGACATCCAAGAGGAATTTCCAATCCAATTTCAGATTCCATTGCCAAATCATGAAGAGGTGTCTGCTGTTCACACAACCTCTCCAACATAAGATAAATGGAATTCCATCTGGTAGGCAAATCCTGAACAAGGTTGTGCAAAGGTGCCCCAACTGCTATTTGCCTCTCTCTGAGTTGCTTCCCACTTTTCACACTGCGGTTGAAATGTCCAACTATTTTGCGACACTTTTCAATCAACTGCTTCAGGACTTGACTAGTACCACCTTCCTTGGCACTAAGCCCCAAAGCATCCCTCACTACCAGGTGCAGCGTATGTGCAAAGCATCGGATGCCCTTGAATCCAGCATCAGCCAGAGCCTTAACAATATTGGCACCATTGTCAGTAATGAAGTATCCATTTAAACATTCCATATCACTGCTTCTAAGTAGCCCATTCCATCCTTCCATCATCCCCTGAATTGCCTGTAAGATATTTTCTGAAGTGTGGCTCTTGTCTAGCACTTGAACATGCAGTAAAGCCCACCGGTATCCTGGCGAAACCTTTTTGGAGCTGCTGGTGCTACTGCTGCCACTGCTTACAGGTATTAGTGCCTCATCCAGCTGCCACCAATGTGCTGTTAGAGACAAATATGCATGCATTGCATTCATACTAGTCCAAATATCAGTGGTGAGATGGATGCTCCTCCCCTTTGCCCTTGCCATCACAATCTGCATTTCAGCACGACATTTTGTGTATAGGGAAGGAAGCACCTGACGGCTAAATGTAGTTCTTGAAGGAAGTTTGTAGTAAGGGGCAAAATAATGGAGCATCTGCTTAAATCCCTCATCTTCTACAATCTGCAGTGGCTGATCATCCAAAGCAATCATTAGAGCAATATGTTGTGTACCCACTTTAGACATTGCCTGCTTCCTGCTCTGTGACATTGCAAAAGAACACCATCCCATCTGCTCAATGGTTGCTTGCTGCTCCTGCTGGGGATGAGGAGGAGACTGCTGCTTCTGCAGATGCACACAATCTGTATCTTCTTTAGTACTACTACTTTCCTTCTGTGGCTTCCCTGTTGCTTTACTTGAAGCCTGGGCAAGCACAACGGTGTGACCAGCTTCTTCTGCAAGTAACAGTGCTCTATGTTCTTTTTCCAGGTGATATTTCATGTTGCTGTTAGTAAGATGTCCATTAATTCTTCCACGGCTCACCATCTTTTTACAATGGATACATTGTCCAAATCTCTGATCAGCCACAACATGATAATGATTCCAAATCTTTGATGTCCTTGTACTGTTCCTTACTCTAGGCTGGACACTTCTCATTTTCATATTAGTAGCACTAGAAATAGTAGTAGTAGTAGTAGTTTTAGTCATGTGCTGATGTTCAAATGGTGTAGGGGTATGACTAGTGGCACTGGCAGTGGTTGTTTTTGCAATCTGACTGACATTGTCATTGGTGGTGTTCTCTTCTTCCTCCTCTTCAGAATTTTTACTAACCAAGAATTCCTGATCATCAACATCATCATCGTCCTCATCATCATCATCTGATTCAGCATGCAAGACTTTCTCTAGCACTGTTCTTTCATCTAAGAATTTGACCTTTTCCTCACATTGTTCTGATTTAGCTCCTTCGTTCCCCTGCAAGTAACCTTGCACTTCTACATCCTCATTCTCTTTCTTCTCAAAAAATCGCAGTTTTTTCCTAGGGACTGGCAGACTGCTCTTTCTGGTAGTATTAGTGCCAGTGCTCTGGCCACTAGTACCACGTTTTCTTCCAGAGGGGAGTGGCATGGTCCTGTGATCAAAGAAGGATATAGTGAGTGTCACTGATGATTGATAATTTGATATACTATGGTATTGTGTGATCTGACTGATGATTGACTGCCAGCCAGGCACAGTCAAAGCTGCAAATGCAAGTCCAGCACAGACAACTAAGCTGGCAGGCACAGCAGTGAGACACTAGTTTGGTATTTTTAAAACTTTAATTGATATAATAATGGCTCACTGGCTAGTATAGCTAGCTAAGCTATAAATCTAGTAGATTGATATAATTAATCTACTACACTACTGCTGCACTGTTTGGTATTTTTATATAGCCCCAGACCACAGGACAGATATAGGGTATAGGATATAGTGACACTAGTAATCTGATTGATATACTAGTTGTGGCTCACTGGCTACTAGTAGCTAGCTATAATAAATCTAGTAGATTTAAATAATAAATTAATAAATCTACTAAAACACTACTGCTGCACCGCAAAGAAAGCATCTACCTTACAAGCACTGCTGCTTAGGCCTAGGCTAGGATAATGCTGCTAAGTGCTAAATGCTAAGTAAGTAGCAGTAGCTCACTGGCTACTAACCACTAGGCTAGTAGTAACCTAGCTAGCTAAGCCAGCTACCGATGAGCTATCCCTTAACAAGAAAGACAGCAGCTAATGATTGATATAATAAATAAAGTAGAACTCCAATGAATGGATTGAACAAACAGCTGATGTTTTCTCCTCAAACCCCACAAAACAAAAGCAACACACAAGTAGAGAACCCCTTATTATATAGCTAGTCAGTAAAAGGAGGAGGGAAAATAAACTTATAATTGGTCAATTCAAAAATACACTTAACCAAGTATCATGTACCTCTCATAAAAAATGAAACAGGATTGGAAAATTAAAAGTGTGTGTATAATGCATATATAATGCCGAGACCCCCTTTCTAAAATGCACAGGGATTGGCAAATTCAGAACATGCACTAGCTTTTCATGTGCCAGTGCCTGGTAACACAAGAATAAACAAACACATTCTAGTCACATGACTGATGACAATCACAGATTCACAGTAGGACTAGAGCTTTTGTCAAGCTATCCCCATTCCCCATCCCCCCATATAAACACACTCTGTAAAAAAAAAACAAAAAAAAAAAAAAACACACACCACCTCAGCGGGAACTTTGGTAACATGCATAAATAACAAGACGACAACAAATAGGAATATATATTCATTCCTAAATTGACTAAAAGTGTCAATTTAGTATCAATTTATCTTACTGCGCACTAACAGATATTAGTACGCACAGAGTTAGTGCGCAGTAGTTTCCTAGACATACTGCGCATTAAGTCCCGTTAGTGCGCGGTAATGGCTGAAGCAGCGCACACTAAAGGACATTGCACTTATGAAATAATGCGCACTAATTGGTTTTACTGCGCACTAAAAGATATGCAATGCGCAGTAACTCTGTTAGTGCGCACTACTACGAAATACGAATTTTGCCGAAAATTCGGCAAAATAAATATTTCGTAGAGATTATCTAATTCGCAAAAAATGAATGCACATCCCTACTCTTATCATTTTGTTTGCCCTTCTTTGTACCTTTTCTAGTTCCACTATGTCTTTTTTGAGATGCGGCAATCAGAATACAATACAGTACTCAAGGTATGGCTGCACTATGGAGCCATACAGAGGCACTATGATATTCTCCATGCCTTTCCTAATAATTTGTAAATATTTTCAGTTTGATAAGGAATATTATTTGTGTGGGCTATTACTGCATTTTTTCGCAACGAGCCAAGCCATTCTAGTTGTTTGTGGTAATGGAAAATATATGGTATTAACTCCCAGCCTTACGACATTAGGAATGTGAGAGTACTGGTATATCTGGATTTGGTGTACAACTTGAGCCAGCCCCAATCGGATGTTGGCAGTACTCAGTTGCATGTTGGCTATATTAATGCCACGTCTGTGAGACAGAAGGGGAATTATATTCAGGCTGTAACTGACCAACATCGATTGGAACTATTTTTAGTTACTGAGACTTAGCATTATGCTCATGACATTGTCTTGCTGAATGAAATCTGTCCAGAGGGATATTCTTATATATATATCTAGCATGGCCGCAAGGCCATGGTGGTAGGGCAATGATTAGCTATAGGAAACTACTGAAGCTACAGCCCAATCCCACTAACATCGAGGCACTCCTGATACAGGTTAAGGACAGGATTATCTCAGTGATCTATCCATCCCCCAGTCCTATTGTCTGCTGATTTTAACTTTTTACAAGATTTTATTGTGATTTTAGCTTTGAGATTTGAAAAACTTCTCATTGTGGGAGGTTTTAACATCCATATGGATAAAGGAAAATTAGTTCTTACCTGCTAATTTTTGTTTCTGTAGTACCACGGATCAGTCTAGACCGTGGGTTGAGCCTCCTGTCCAGCAGATTGAGACAGACCAAAACTGAAAGGGTATTCATTATCAGGACAGAGCCTACCCTGTGTTACCTCACGTCAAGTTGGAGCAGCTGGGGTGCCGGCTTCCAGTTCCCTCCGGCGATCCTCTCTGACTACAGCACGGGCCGACACGACACTGCCGCAGGCTCCGCCCCCCACAGCGTGCTGGACGTCAAACCGGAAGTTCCCGCGTTTACGCGGGAACTTCAGATATTTAACAAGCTGAGCCCAGCACTGCAATGCCTCGGCTACAGGCTTGCTTGTGCTGGTGCTCTGTGCATTTCTTTGCTCTTTTGCTGCCTACCTGCTGACTCTGATTGCCCCTGGACCTGTTGCTTCGCTGCCTGCCTGCTGACTAGGGGTGCCCCTGATCCGCTGTCTCCACAGATCGCCCTGAGTACAATCGGTGCTCAGCGTGTCATCTCCACTAGCTGAGAGCCTCTTGGGTCTGCCCGTCCTCCAGGTAAGACCCTTGAACATTTGGGATTCACAGAATCGTAACAGATAGCCGAGGCCATGGATCCCGTGGATCTCTCAGCATTACAGGCCATCCCAGGGCTAGCTACACGCATACAACAACAGGGAGTCTTGGACCAGGTTTCTGGAGTCCTAGAGAGATTGGTGACCAGAATGGATGCTTTTTCCTTGGCTGCTTCCGCAACTCCCGCTTCTTGTCCACCACCTCCTCCCATACGTCTGCAGCCTCCACCTCGTTTTAATGGAAACCCTCAGCTCTGCCGCGGGTTCCTGAATCAATGTCGCATGCACTTTTCACTCCAGGCAGCATCTTTCCCTACGGACAGAACTAAAGTCACTTTCATTTTATCACTCTTAGAGGGTCCAGCCTTGGTGTGGGCATCACCATTTTGGGAGCGAGAGGATCCACTAATAGACAATTTAGAACAATTCCTAAAAGACTTTCGCTTGATTTTTGACGAACCTGGGCGCTCGACTTCTGCAGCTTCGGAATTACTACAGATCAAACAAGGTTCCCGAACCGTGGGAGAATATGCAGTTCAATTTCGAACACTAGCAGCAGAATTACGCTGGGGCAATGACAGTCTGACTGCTATCTTTCGACAGGGTCTTTCCGACACTATCAAGGATGAGTTAAGCAGGTCGTGAGGTTCGGGGTTCGTTAGAGGAATTAATTCGGCTGGCGATCCGAATTGATTTAAGATTCCAAGAAAGATCTTGAGAACGGACTCTAGCAAGACGCCCCATGAAATTAGCACCAACCTTTTAAAGACCTTTGGTCACCTTAGGAGCTTCCAAATCTCAGGTAACTGAGGAGGAACCTATGCAAATTAACTCCCGAGGAACGTAGACGGAGAAGAATGAATAACCTTTGCCTCCACTATGCCGGCACAGGGCACTTTATCAATAAGTGCCCAAACAAATCGGGAAACTCCCGGACCTAGGCCTGGTAGAAGAGGCTTCCCTGGGTCATGTTGTGTCCTCTCCACAAATGCTAGTTCCCATTTTCATAACACTTCAGAATGAGACCATTCATCTTCAAGCTTTCTTGGACTCAGGGGCGGCCAGCAACTTCATTGAAGAGGCCCTGGTTCACCAATACCGGATTCCCGTTGAAAAATTACCTGTTCCGCTTGCCGTGTCGTCTGTGTCAGGACAACCTTTGGAAGAGAAAATTTTTCATATCACAAAACCCATCAGTTTTACCACTGGAATTCTGCATCAAGAGACCATCCAACTATATGTGTTATCTTCATCAGTCAATCAGGTAATCCTCTGTTTACCATGGTTAAGACTTCACCAACCGCAGATCAATTGGGGTACCTCGCAAATAGCTACATGGAGCAAGTACTGTCATCAAAACTGTGTTAAAAGGATATTCCCACCTACGATCTCCTGTTCGGCGATCATCCCATCCAGATTACCACAAGTCTACACAGCATTCAAGGATGTATTCAGTAAGAAGAAGGCGGAGATATTGCCACCTCACCGCCCTTATGATTGTGGGATAGAATTACTTCCAGATAAGGAACCTCCCAGAGGCAGGGTCTACGCCTTATCGGAACCTGAATCAGAAGCCATGAAACAGTATATCAAGGAAAACCTGGAGAGAGGGTTTATCAGACCATCCTCCTCGCCGGCAGGCGCTGAATTTTTTTTTGTCAAGAAGAAGGACGGATCATTAAGACCCTGTATTGATTATAGAGGTCTCAACGCAATCACAAGAAAAAAAATCGATATCCGATCCCACTAATTTCCGAATTATTTGATCGATTAAAGGGAGCACAGATATTTACAAAATTGGACCTCTGGGGAGCGTATAATTTAGTCAGAATTCGGGAGGGAGACGAGTGGAAAACGGCGTTCAACACGCGTGACGGACACTATGAATACTTAGTAATGCCTTTTGGACTATGTAATGCTCCAGCAGTTTTCCAGACTATGATTAATGATATTTTCAGAGACCTTCTATACTCTCATGTTATTGTCTACCTGGACGATATCCTGATTTTTTCCAAAGATGAGACTCACCATCAAACTCACGTTAAACAGGTCCTACAACGGCTGCAGGAGAATAGATTATATGTCAAATTGGAGAAATGTCTATTTCATCAGCAACAACTCCCCTTCCTAGGGTATATTGTTTCTCGAGAAGGCTTGCGCATGGACCCCGAAAAACTTAAAGCCATCATGGATTGGCCACAGCCTGTAGGACTAAAAGCCCTGCAACAATTTCTGGGGTTTTCCAATTATTACAGTCAATTCATTCCCGGATACTCCATGATAGTGGCTCCCTTGACAGCCTTGACTAAGAGAGGAGCTCCAAACTATAATTGGCTTCTTGAAGCGACCCAGGCTTTTCAAACGTTAAAAGACAAATTTGTGGAAGATCCATGCCTACAACGGCCGAACCCGGAGAAACCGTTTATTCTGGAGGTTGATGCTTCAGCCTTAGGAGTTGGGGCAGTTCTTTTACAACCTTCTGATTCAGGAAGATTACGTACTTGTGCATACTTCTCCAGGAAATTCTCCCCAGCTGAGAAAAACTACACCATAGGGGAACAAGAACTTTTGGCTATCAAAAGGGCCCTCGAAGAATGGAGACATCTCTTGGAGGGGGCTAACTTTCCCATTGATATCTATACGGACCATAAGAATCTGGCCTTTTTATCTCATGCTCAGCGACTTAATCCTCGTCAAGCTCGGTGGGCACTTTTTTTTCCAGATTCGATTTTAAGTTGCATTTTCGACCCTCCGAGAGGAATGTTCGTGCGGATGCCCTGTCTCTGAGTTTTATTCCGGATGATATTCCTGAATCACCTCGTCATATAATTGATCCAGCTCTGATAATACTGGCTGCTACCTTCACCGTTCCACTGGGAAAAACAGTAGTACCTAAACGTTCGAGACAAAAAGTTTTACGATGGGCCCATGATTCAGTACTTGCCGGACATCCAGGCATATTTGGGACTAAGGATCTCGTGGCCAGGCATTATTGGTGGCCACATTGGGCGACCGATGTCAAAAGGTATGTGGACTCATGTCCTACATGTGCGGCTCAGAAGTCTTCCAGACAACGTCCAACTGGACTTTTGCAACCCCTTCCGACACCAGAGCGGCCATGGAGTCACACAGCCACAGACTTCATTACAGATCTCCCTCTTTCAGAGGGCAAGTCCATAATCTGGGTAGTTATTGATCGGTTTTCTCATATGGCACACTTCGTTCCCCTGCCAGGACTACCCTCTGCGGCTGAGTTGAGTCGTCTTTTTCTTCAGCACATCTTCCGAATCCATGGGCTACCTTCCAGCATTGTCTCTGATAGAGGTGTTCAGTTCACGGCACGATATTGGAGAGATCTCTGTAAAAAATTTGGAATAGACCTCAACCTTTCTTCTGCCTATCATCCCCAATCCAATGGACTAACCGAACGGACCAATCAAACATTAAAGACATTTCTGCGTTGCTATGTAAATCAACGTCAGGACGACTGGGCATCCTTACTACCTTGGGCTGAACTTTGTCATAATAATCACATCCACCTGGCTTCCAGTTCCTCACCTTTCTTTTTGGTCTACGGGAGACACCCTAGACTTCCACTTCCTCTGGCATCCACTTCTGCTTGTCCTGCAGTTGAAAACACTGTTTGTTCCATGACTACTTTATGTAACGAGACACAAAGGTTGTTACGTCGGGCGGCCAGTAAAATGAAAACTCAAGTGGACAAGAGAAGACGACCAGAACCTCCGTTAAAAGCTGGCGACTTAGTATGGCTGAGTACACGGAACCTCAAACTACAAACTCCGTGCTCAAAATTTGCACCTCGATTTATCGGACCCTTTCCTATTGACAGACGGATTATTCAAGTATCCTTCAAACTTCGCCTACCGTCTACCCTATGTATTCATGATGTTTTCCATATCTCCTTGTTAAAACCTGCAGTCCTATCTTGGCCTACCAGAAGGGTTAAACCAACTACGCCAGCGGTTCTTCCTGATGGATCTCAGCATGAGGTCAAAGAGATTTTGGACGCCAGACGATCTAGAGGGACATTACAATACTTAATCTCTTGGAAACATTATGGACCTGAAGAGAATTCCTGGGAGCCAGCTCATAATATACAGGCTCCTCGTCTAATCCAGGAGTTCCATAGACGCTTTCCGGGGAAACCCCGTCCGAAGAAGGGGAGAGAGGGTCTTTGCGGGGGAGGTACTGTTACCTCACGTCAAGTTGGAGCAGCTGGGGTGCCGGCTTCCAGTTCCCTCCGGCGATCCTCTCGGACTACAGCACGGGCTGACGCAACACTGGCGCAGGCTCCGCCCCCCGCAGCGTGCCGGACGTCAAACCAGAAGTTCCCGCGTTTACGCGGGAACTTCAGATATTTAACAAGCTGAGCCCAGCACTGCAATGCCTCGGCTACAGGCTTGCTTGTGCTGGTGCTCTGTGCATCTCTTTGCTCGTTTGCTGCCTGCCTGCTGACTCGGATTGCCTGTGGACCTGTTGTCTGCTGCCTGCCTGCTGACCAGGGGTGCCCCTGATCCGCTGTCTCCACAGATCGCCCTGAGTACAATCTGTGCTCAGCGTGTCATCTCCACTAGCTGAGAGCCTCTTGGGTCTGCCCGTCCTCCAGGTAAGACCCTTGAACATTTGAGATTCACAGAATCGTAACACCCTGCTTCCCTTCAGTATAAAACACTTTCAAAGCAGATGTAATACCCCAAAGATCAAGCAAGTATCAAGAAAAAATGATAAATTGAACAATTGAAAGAATTCTGTATAAACAAACGCTCTTGCATAAAGATTGTCATTTTCATCTGTGAGATGCTTCCGGTGCCTTAAGTAATAATAGAAAATTCAGGTATCCGGAAACCTGTTAAGGAAAGAAAAAACTTCGAGTGGACGGAGCAGATCTAGCACAGGAGGACGTTTGGACTGATCCGTGGTTCTACAGGAACAAAAATTAGCAGGTAAGAACCAATTTTCCTTTCCCTGTATGCACCCGGATCAGTCCAGACCGTGGGATGTACCAAAGCTTCCCTAAACAGGGTGGGACCGAGACAGTCCCGCTCGAAGAACCTGCTGCCCAAAGAAGCCAAAAACTGGAGCCTGTACATCAAGGCGATAATGTTGAGCAAAAGTATGCAGAGATTTCCAAGTAGCTGCCCTACATATTTCCTGCGGAGAGACAGACTGACTCTCTGCCCAAGAAGTGACCTGAGAATGTAAAGAGTGGGCCTTTAAGCCCTCCGGAACCGGTTGGCTCTTCCAGATATAAGCTGACGCAGTAGCCTCCTTTAGCCAACGTGCAATAGTGGCCTTTGAAGTATTATTACCCTTATTTGGGCCACTCCACAGGACAAACAGGTGATCCGAGACCCGGAACTCATTTGTAACCTGGAGGTAACGTAGCAAGACCAGTTTCGCATCCAGTCGCCGCAGATTACCCCCACGTGTGTTTGCAATGTCTTTAGAAGAAAAGGCCGGGAGTTCTACTGACTGACGTGAAGGGAAGACATGACCTTTGGCAAGAAGGAGGGTACAGTCTTGAGGGATACCCCTGAATCAGAAAAATGTACAAGAGGTTCTCTGCACGACAAAGCTTGGAGCTCCGAGACCCGTCTGGCGGAACAAATGGACACCAGGAAAACGGTTTTGAGAGTCAAATCCTTAAGTGTAGCCCTCTGTAGAGATTCAAAGGGAGTTTCGCAGAGAACCAGAAGAACCAAGTTAAGACTCCACGAGGGACAAGTAGCCCGTACCGGCAGATTCAAATGTTTGGCCCCCTTGAGGAAGCGGATGACATCCGGATGAGCCGCCACTGAATGACCGTCAATGTTGCCTAAAAGGGAGCCTAGGGCGGAGACCTGCACCCGTAAGGAACTGAAAGACAGACCCTTGGAGAGACCATTCTGGAGGAAGGAAAGGATCTGGGAAACCGGTGCCTTACAAGCCGACAATCCCGAAGCGGCACACATTTTCAAAAACCTTCCATACCCGGACATAAGCGAGAGAGGTAGCCGGCTTCCAGGCTCTCAGAATGGATATAACCTCTTCCTTATATCCCTTTTTTCTCGATCTCCGCCGTTCAAAAGCCAGGCCGCTAGACTAAAGCGATCCGCCTGATCGAAAAATACGGGACCCTGCTGAAGGTGGGGAGATGACCGAGGCGGAGAGGGCCGTCCATAGTGAGATTCACGAGATCCGCAAACCACGGTCTGCGGGGCCATTCTGGAGCCACTAGAATGACGGGATGCCGATGGAGCTCGATTCTCCTTAGCACTTTGCCCACTAATGGCCAAGGAGGGAACACGTACAGGAGAACGTCGTGAGGCCAGGGAAAGACCAGCGCATCGTTCCCTTCTGCAGCTGAAGAACCTGGGGGCTTTCGTATTGTTCATGGTGGCCATCAGATCTAAGTGTAGGAGACCCCCACCTGCAGACTATTATATTCATCACTCAGTCTGACAACTCCCACTCGCCGGGATCTAACCGCTGGCGACTGAGGAAATCAGCTTGAACATTCTCTTTCCCCGCAATATGGGACTCTGCTAAGCGCTCTAGGTGACATTCCCCCCAGGCGAAGAGCTTGCTGGCTTCCAGAGCCACCAGGCGACTCCTGGTGCCTCCCTGACAATTGATATAGGTTACCGTGGTGGAGTTGTCCGAGAGAACTCGCACCGTCTTGCGATGAATTAGAGGAAGGAAGACCTTGAGAGCCAGGTGTTCAGCTCAAGCTTCGAATCGATTGATGTGCCAGCAAGATTGGACTGGGGACCAGTACCCCTATGTAGACTAGATCTGGCACACCGCTCCCCAGCCGGAGAGGCTGGCGTCCGTCGTGACAACGATCCACTGCGGCATTTGAAGGGACACCCCCTTCAGAAGGTGGGCACGCGAGAGCCACCACTGCAGCTCGACGACGGTAGACTCTGAGAGTGGGAGGGGCATCCGAAACTGCTCAGATACCGTCTTCCAGCGGGATAGCAAAGCTCTCTGTAACGGATGCATATGCGCAAACGCCCAGGGAATTGGATCGATAGTGGAAGCCATGGAACCCAGAACCAGGAGATAGTCCCAGGCCGTGGGCAGAGCAAGTGAGAGAAAAGTGCGCACTTGTTCCTGGAGTTTGAGCGCTCACGCGTCGGGAAGGAACACCTTGCCGACTCGAGTGTCGAATCGTCCCCCCAAAAATTCCAGGGTCTGGGATGGCTGAAGTTTGCTCTTGGGAAAAAGTTTGATCATCCACCCCAGGAAGGTCAAACAAGCCAGGTCCTTGTTGACCACCAGCTTGCAGAGAGACTCCGATTTGGCCCGGATGAGCCAATCGTCCAGGTAAGGGTAGACCAGCATGCTGTCTCGAAGAAGTGAGGCCGCCACTACCACCATGACCTTGGTGAAGGTGCGCGGCGCCGTGGCAAGACCGAATGGAAGCGCTCGAAACTGGAAAATGTTGGCCCAGGATCTCGAACCGGAGATACAGCTGATGGTCGCGGCAAATCGGAATGTGCAAGTAGGCCTCCGTCAGGTTGAGCGAGGCCAGGAATTCTCCGGTGCGAACCACCGCTATTACTGCCCGTAGGGTTTCCATTCAAAAATGGGGAACCTTGAGAGCCCGGTTTACTTCTTGAGATCCAAAATTGGACGGAAAGGAGCCCTCCTTTTTGGGGACGACAAAGTAGATGGAATATTGGCTGGACCCTTGTTGTTCCACCAGGACTGGGACTATGGCACCCAGTTCCAGCAGCCTGCTCAGGGTCTGGCCGCTTTCGACTTCCGCAGGGGGAGATTAGGTGAAGGTCCGGTAGGTCTCAAGCAAGTTCTAACGCGTAGCCTTTTTCTATTTCCTCTAGGACCCACTGATCCGTCATTATCTTGGCCCATTCCTCGAGAAACAGGGACAGCCGTCCACCTAAGTTTAGAACAGAGGAATGGGCCGGCCGTATTTCATTGGGAGGAGGACTTTGTGGCCGAGTGTTGCTGGCTACTATCCCGGAAGGGTCTACATCCTCGAAAGGAATGAGACCAGGATTGGGATCTGGAAGCATTGCCTCTCGGAAAGAAAGCCCGTGCTCTGGTGTTATTTCGACGCTGACTTCTGAAGCGAATGCTAGAGGGGAAGAAAGCTTTAGACTGTTTCGGGCGGTCCTCCGGCAGCTTATGAACCTTATTCTCCCCCAGAGATTTAATAAGCTGCTCTAGCTCCTCCCCAAAAAGCAACTGACCCTTGAAGGGGAGAGTGCCCAACTGCGCTTTAGAAGAGGCGTCTGCAGACCAATTCCTCAGCCAGAGGAAATGCCTGGCTGACACCACGGAAACCATGGCTCTGGCTTGCACCCGTAGAAGATCATAAAGGGCATCAGCCCCATACGCAATCGTGCTTTCTAACCGATCTGCCTGCTCTGCCTCTGCAGATGGGAGGTCTTGGGTGCTGAGTAATTGTTGAACCCACCTGAGGCTTGCCCGCTGCATGAGACTGCTGCAGATTGTCACCCGAACTCCCAAGGACAAGACCTCAAAGATGCGCTTGAGATAAAATTCCAATTTGCGGTCCTGGACATGCTTCAAAGCCGTAGCCCCCACCACCGGGATGGTGGTGTGCTTGGTAACCGCAGAGACGGAGGAATCCACCTTGGGCAGCTTAAGCATATTCAAGCAGTCCTCAGGGAGAGGATAGAGCTGATCCATAGCCCTACCCACTCGGAATCCTGCCTCCGAGAACTCCCATTCCCGAAGAGGCATCAGCTTGTGCATGGGATGGAATGGGAATGTACGTGGAGGAGCCCTACGTCCAGCCAGGATCAGGTCCACGTTAGCAGGCATAGCGGCCGTAAATGTATCCTCAGGGGGGCACCTCAATTCCCAGTTCCTGCAATATGAAGGGAATGAGCAGTTCCAGTTCCCCCCTTTGAAATAAGCGGAGCACCCGTGGATCATTCCCCTCAAAGGGGGGGGGGGGTAGGAAGCAGAGGACCAGCACCCGGATCTGGATCAAGGACAGACGGCAGTTGAGGGGGTTCCAGGGGCAGCGGGACCCCCGGAACCACCCTGACTCTAATGGAGCCCTGCCACTCCAGCGCCTTAGGAGGTTGCGGAGGAGAAACCCGCGGGTTCTAAGGCGGGGGTGCCCTCCTCCTCCTATAGACTAGCGAGATAAGATTTGTGCATAAGGAGCATAAACTCGGTGGAAAAATGAGACTTAGACTACCCGGGGGGGGGGGGGGGGCTCAAATCCAGTGGGGAAATAAAAGAAAATCGGGCTCACCTTCTTCCTGAAGCGCCGATTCAGCATCAGAAATTGTTCCCAAAATGTCCGCCATTCCTGCGGTTTTCCAGGTCAGGAACGGGCTGGCCACGCGGCGTGCAACTCGTCCCCGGGTCGCAGTAATCGCTGGTGCCGAGAAGGGGCCCTTCCCACCCGGCAGGCACCTGGAGCAGAGCCTGTCGCAGGAGAGCCACATGTCAGGCTCCCCGCAGGCATTACAGACGCTGGAACGCGGCATCAGCGTTAGAAAAAAAAATCGCTGAGAGGAGAAAAACAGCTGAGCTGTGCCCGCCGGTCAGCGGAGGCTTTTTTTTTTTTTTTTTACACAGATCAGCAAGTGCAGAGGAAGCTTTCACTTCACAGGCCTTAAAAGGACACTTTTCCACAAGTGGACAGCTAGCCAAGGGGGAGTGACTGGACCACCAGTATCACCCAGAAAGTCACCGGGAATGGGGAAGAATTCAAGGGGCAGGCCCCCAGCAGAGCGGGGAGACAGAACTTTCTCCCTGAAATAAAGAAGAAATCTTTCAAATTATTATGCCAAATTTTTTTTTTATTTTTTTTTACTATAAACCAAAACTAATACTTGCTTGATCCCGACAAGAAAAATACAAGATCCCCACAGGGAAAATAAGGTAAGAAGAAGAATAAGAAGGGGAACCACAGGTTCAGCTGCCTGCATCTGCTGGAGACAGACGAATACTGAAGGGATGCAGGGTAGACTCTGTCCTGATATGGAATACCCTTTGTCTATCTCCATCTGCTGGACAGGAGGCTCAACCCACGGTCCGGACTGATCTGGGTACATACAGGGAAGATGTGTTGCCAGCAAAACTGATGAAAAGTCATTTCCATGGCAATTAATTATGCAGAGAAAGCAGGGTACATCTTGGATCTTGTTCTGTATAGTCCTGGGTCAAATACGTGAAGTGTTTAACAGTTTGTGACTTAACCTGGTCAGATCATTTTCGCCTTACTTTCTCTGTATTTTGTCAGAGTAAGACTGATAATGGGGAAAGGTGGGCCAGAAAAATAGTGCACCCTAACGTATCTGCTAGTGAGTTTTCAGACGTGGTTATCTGAGATTGGGGCCTTTAAATGGAATAAAGTACAAGTTGGTCTCTCTTGGGAAAGCTGGTGCTCTAGTTTGAGGAATTAGCACCACCATAGAAAAAGATAATCAGGCCCTTGAAATATCCGCATGGGAAAAATGGACGCTCATAATTGAATGCCTGCTTTCCTAACACATGTCCATCCACTAGGGGTGTGCATTTGGTCCCTATGTATTGGCAATCTGCAACGGATGTGGCCATATTCATTGTATTCGTGGGGAAGCGAAACGTAATGAGATTCCTCACGAATACACGAATCTTCGCTGAATTATTCGACCGCCTAAAGAAACCAATTTAAACAAACCCCACCCTCCTGGACCCCCCCCCCCCAAAGACTTACCAAAACTCCCTGGTGGTCCAGCGGGGGGGGGGTCCAGGAGCCATCCCCTGCACTCACACCCTCAGCTATCGGCGCCATTTTGAATATGGCATCCGACGACCGGAGTGCAGGAGGTCGCGCCCGGACCGCCACTGGACTTTTGGTAAGTCTTGTGGGGGTCAGGAGGGTCCCCCAAGACTTACCAAAAGTCCCTGGTGGTCCAGCAGGGGTCCGAGTGCGACCTCCTGCACTCGGACAGTCGGCTGCCAGTAATCAAAATGGCGCCGATAGCCTTTGCCCATACTATGTCACAGGGGCTACCGGTGCCATTGGTCAGCCCCTGTCACATGGTAGGAGCACAAGATGGCGCCGATGGCCATGTGACAGGGGCTGACCAATGGCACCGGTAGCCCCTGTGACATAGTAGGTCAAAGGCTATCGGCACCATTTTGAAACCGGCACCGAGGGTGTGAGTGCAGGGGATGGCTCCCGGACCCCCCGCTGGACCACCAGGGAGTTTTGGTAAGTCTTAGGGGGGGGGTCAGGAGGGTGGGGGGGTTGTAGTTAATTTAATTTTAGCGGGGGA